>NW_025534143.1:0-265984 GCF_020615455.1 Coregonus clupeaformis
ATATGGTTGCTTTCATGCCGTTTTTCGGGGAATGCACCAGCACATAGTAAAGAACCACAACATGGTCCAGGGGGATATGTCAAAGAAAGTTTGGACCCATGTGGCATGTGGAGAGAAAGTGAGCATGGAGGGATGGAAGGAGAGTGTTATGGTTAGAGAGAGGAGGAGGAGGAGGAGGGGGTTCTGGCCTGTGTCTGTTCCACCACACCATGCTATCAGAGAGAGACAGAGTAAAGAGGACCAGCAGCCAGTCTGGGGAAAATTAGAGCAAAGCTGTAGCAGCACTGCCTCTCTCTCCCTCTTTCACTTTATCAGCCCCAGCAAAGCTGCACAGCCAGCACTGACTGAGGCAACTGCTGCTGCTGCTGGCACGCTCAGACTATGAAAGGAGTGGCTGTCTATGTGGTGTGCTGTTAGCGGTTAACGCCACAAACCCTTATCTCTCTCAAACACATCAGTGCTCTGTGATTCAGAGGAAGGGCATAGTAGAAGGGTCGGTTAAACTTCCATGTGGACTGATTGTTACTTACTTGACGTGACACTGTGTGATGTAGTTCACTACTTGGGTATTGAACATCATGATAAGTCCAGGACACAGTTAATGGAAACATAACAACATCATTGCACAATGGGGGTGGACATATTGGATGTGGACATATTGTCGACCTCGGGGGTTAATTTTATTTCTGTAACTGTAAGACACATTATAAGAGTTTATCTTCACACATGGTGGAACCTCAGGGCAGCAAAACACACTGTTGAAAGGAAACAAAATATGTGAGTGTAAAAAGCAACAGCAAAACAGAAACAAACCCCCAGACAGTAGTAGGCGAGTGTGGGGGAACAGAGAACAGGCAGCACCGTGTGTCACAGCTGCTTTTGGATGAACAAACATGCATTTATGGGAAGGCATGATGGCAGCTAAGATTGGTTGTTGTATGGAGGAAAACACTGTTTTAATAACTCCACCACTATAGGGAAAGAACATTCCACACTAACCTGGTCCTTCACTAACTGAGACTGGCATTCCATTAGCTCCAGCACAAGTAGGCTACGGACATACAAACACAGTGAAAATGTATACAGAACCATTATGAGTGTTCTCTTTTTTTTCATTCCGAACAACATTAAGGGAACAGACATTACACTTTCTTCTGCCGTGACAACACTGTGTTTCCTTAATTGTCGCTTAATGCGGTTCATGATAAATGAGTAGCTATAAGCACATTGGTATGCACAGCTGTTATAGAGAAGTGTAATGAGGACAATAGCACGAAATGACCACTGCTGATGATCGCCAAGGGTCATGTTTAATGCCCGTCATTACTGCATTTGTCTTTACGATGTCATCTTTACAAACGACCATGGTCAGTACGGTTGAGAAATAATTGTGAGGGACTCTTTTAGCATTTTGTGGAATCCTGGGTGGTTTGTACTGAGGTTGATGCCAGAATTTCCTTGGGAAAAGCTTGACAGCATATGTGAAGGATGGAGGATTACTGTTGCTTGTCTGTCCCTGTTGTGGCGGCCTGGCTTTGCAGCGGTGGAGACTATGCCGCACCAGTAAACACAGCACAGAGCTTGGATAGCATGCACTAGGTTCCTTTTTTCCTGCAGCCGCCAATCAATAGTAGCCTCACTACCAGGGTTGTGCTGGGCCTGGATGTTTGTAGAGTAAGGTAAGCCACCAAGCAGAATGTGGAGAACAAGAAATCTGTTCCAATCTCCTCTTACACAGTTCCCCAGGCTTGGCTGCCCTCTCTGTGGTATGGAACGTGGGCAGTCTCAAATTGGCATTCGGTAAACATTGAGTACAACTCATTTCCTGTTTCCTCTTTCCCACAGCTTGACACCCCCTGAGACGGGTTGTTAAATTGTAGCTGCATAACAACAGCTTCCTCTGAATCAATTACCATTTGGACGTAAATGTCACAGCTTTGGAATTACATCACAAACTATCGCTGGACCCAGACTGAGAGGAAACCAATGCCTGGTGGAAAGAGAGTCTCTGCATGAAACTGTATACATCTCAAATTTCCTTAGCACTTGGAGCGACAGTAACCATGAGCAGCCCTGGCAGTTCCTTAGATTTGATGTACATATCAAAACCTTACAAAAGAAATTGCATTTGTCTCTGTATATGAATAATTAATGGTGTAGTGATAAGTGAGGAGTGAGGCTATAGACAACCAGGAAGGTAAAGCTTTCTTTTTGCAATTAAACATTTTTATTAAAAATAGGGCACGGTTATGGGCCAAAGGCAATTTCATAAGATACGCGATGGTCAGTGAATTGAAGAAAAGGAAGTTGACTGATTGAAATACCAATACATTTACTTTTAATAAGCCAGAAGCAATAACCGTCCTGTGTCATGTTTTATGGAAAAATAACTTTCTGGTTATTGTAAGGAGGTGTTGAAGAAGGATAGTCTAGGGTTGTACAGCTTTAAACAAGCAGCTACAGTAGAATGACCAGGAATAGGCCTGGTCCCATAATGGCCAAACCCTCTCATGTCTTCGCAATAGATTGTTCTTGGGCTCTGAATTTTTAACTGACTGTTTTTTTTCAATGTCTGGGGTAGTAGCAAAACATTCTTCAATGATTCATGTAATGGGCATCTTGTCATGACGTGGTTCATATGAAAGGGTAGTTATCTGTTAATCCTGAACTATCAGCTATTCTTATATCCCAGTCTCTCTCTCATCCTCTCTCTCTTTCGCTCCCTCTCCCTCAGATCACAAGGCATTATTAAGTAGCTTCTGCAAAATGCATCTGGCGGAGTTTTCAAAGTGCTACATAAGACAGACAGTGGATGAGGAGAGAGAGAGAGCACATCCTCTATGGTCTAAGGTGGCTTTCACACATACTATTGGTCATTTGCTGAAGCCCTGATCAGATCAGAGGTCATTTGCAAGTTATTTTGACCCAACATGCCTGCATTAGTTTCACACTACAAAATTAGTAAAAACTATAAAGCACATTTTGATCTGAAATGACCCGTCCAATTAAACCAGGTGTGAGAGCTACCTTAGACCCACAGCCTCAATGTGACTCTCTCCACACGTCAAATCTTCACCCCACCCCAACCCATCACGCCAAGTTGCCAACTACCCAATTTCTTTCAGAGACTGCTGTTCCTAAATTATACTGAGAGGCTCAGCTTCATCCCGGCCCTTCAAGAGAAACCTGCCCCTTGTATTTAGTGTGTGTGTGTGTGTGTGTGTGTGTGTCCTGCTGTGTGTTGGCAATATAAAATGTCCTATCAAGATGGCCAGAAGAACATACAGGCTCTGGCCTACAGGGACCAGGCGGACACAGCAGGGGTGCAGGGGCACACTGACAAAGTCGCAGAGCACACAACACACATACAGTAAGTCGTTGGAATAAAGCCAAGTAACAAACTGTTTTTGTGGCATCCAAACTGAATTTTTGCACATGCCCTCATGATCTCATAGGAGCCTCTCCTCTCCTTGTTATTGTTTTAAAATTGAATCACACTTTTGTTCCAATATCTTTCAGAGAAAATGGTATGCTATCTGCCAATTACAAGTGTTGTATTGTGCCGTGAAAAACGTTAGTTTAATGATGATTTTTCTCAAATCTTAAGACTTGAGAAAAATACAGCGAATAGTGAAGAAATGACCAAAACAAAATGGACTAGAGAGGATTTAGATTATGCATATTACTTGAATGATACCTTATAGTGTCAGATCAGGAATTAAATGTGGTTTGTCAGTTCCTAGAAGCTCCTAGATAAACAGATACAGTAGGCTATATATTGTACTGTAGATGCACCTTTATATTTGTAGATGTAGATACTGTAGATGTAACTGTACATTTGATGCCTATAGCCCATAATGATTTCATAACGATTGATGTGTTCATTTCTTTCTCTCCCTGTGATGTGGTGATGGCCTGGCCCACCTGACAGGCAGGCTTTATCACCCCCATCACTCCACTTAATCAAAAGTGCTGGCTTAGGAGTTCCTTTAATCAGCTCAATTAGGCACTAAGACCTTGCAATTCTAGGGGACGATTTCTCAGCCCGGGAAACTTTCAAGCTTTCTCTTGAAGTATGTGGTTCATTGACAGGCTCACTGAAGCCCAGCGGTCCTTGGCTTGATCACCTTCAGTCTTTTCTTCGCTCCCATGTCACTGTTTTCTCCATTTATCTGCACTAGTAATTGAAGCTCTGACATACCTCAATCACACAGCCTGTTTGAAACCTGTGAGACCTTTCGAGAGCTAGATATTTTCTGATTGCCAAACTTGAACTGCGTGACAAACTGTGTTTTCACATGACAGGCAAGGCAAACTAAGAGGAGTAATTGTCATGTAGTTGCAATGTGTTTACAAACTATATAATATTGAATAGGTTTTGCTGGCTATGCTATATGGAAGGTTTTGGAAGGATCCTGAGAGTAAACCTCACATTCCTCAAATGTTCACTTTCAAATAAATTACTGATCAAGGAACCATAGCAACAGGTCTTTCACTTCTTTCTTATTTTTAATAGTTTTTGACATTTGACATTTCTGAAACATGTTTAATCTCAACATAATTATAAAAAATACAGGAGCATTATCCATCATTGCCAATTGTAATAACCTCCATATAAATCAATTTCACATGAAAAGATCATCAAGGGGGAGTCCTGTGTTGTATGGAATGGAGAAATTACATCAAGATGCACAGGCCCAACAGCCAGACCCAGTGATTGTACATGAATCTTAATAAGGGCAGGTATCCCCACTCTGACAGCTCCAGGCACAGGACAGAGAACTGACAGGTGCATCAACAACTCTATCCCCATGGATGACTGAACTCTACACACAAGCTGTTCCTATATGCACTATCTGTTGAATGACGCGGCCATAGTTCATATAGGGATGAGGGAGATCACTGTATTGCTACTGTTGTAAAAAAATGTTTTTAAGAAGATACAAAATAGATCTAGGAATCCATTTGGCATGTAGAGAGCACTGTAATGTATCATTGGATAAACCATAAAATGCTGAGAGGTTTTGGCTCCAACATGGTTGTGACTGAGAGTACATCCTTACAAGTGTAATAGTGTATTGACACAGAAGCAACCTGTGCCAGACAGTCAGTAAAGTTATCCCCCAGTTTAAACACAAAAGGCCCATAGTAAAACAACCTGTCACGCCCTGGCTCTAGGGACTCTTTTATGTTGAGCCAGGGTGTGTAGAGTCTATGTTTTGTGCTTTTGTTTTCCATTCTAGGTCTTGTATTTCTATGTTGGCCAGAGTGGTTCCCAATCAGAGGCAACGAGTGTCAGCTGTTGCTGGTTGTCTCTGATTGGGAACCATATTTAAACAGTCTGTTTTCCCTCAGTGTTTGTGGGATCTTGTTCCGTGTTCCTAGTAGGTTGTGTTTGTGCTAAGGACGTCACGTTATCGTTTTGTTGTTTTGTTCGTGTTATCTTTCAGTTAAAATAAATATGTTTGCATTCAATGCTGCGCATTGGTCCTCTGTTCCCGACGATCGTGACAGAAGATCCCACCAAAACTGGACCAAGCAGCGTGTCCAGGAGCCATCGCCAGGGGAATCGCTAGCGGATCTCCGTGGCAATTTCGACTGGGTCAAGCCTAGTGAAGAGCATAGAGGGTGGACTTGGGAGCAATGGAGGAAGAGTCTCGACTGGGTCAAGCCAAATGAAGAGCAGAGTGGCTGGAGTTGGAAGCAGAAGAGCGAGAGTTGGGCGAGAACTATAGAGGCCTGGCCCACGGAGAGGAGAGACCCCCAGAAATGTTTTAGGGGGGGGCTCACGCCGTGGATGACGGGGCAGCAGGAGGCCGCGATGGAGCGGTCCAGCGGGTTTGCAGAGGAGGCCGCCAGGTTAAGGGGGCCACTGGTCACAGAGGAGAGGGAAAGTGTGGAGGCACGGCGAGAGGTACTGGGGTGTGTTACCAGTCCGGTCCGGCCCGTTCCTGATCCCTGCATAGGGCCAGTGGTGTGTGTCCCCAGTACGGTCCGGCCTGTTCCTGCTCCCCGCACCAAGCCTATGGTGCGCGTCGCCAGCCCGGCCCGGCCTGTTCCTGCTCCCCGCACCAAGCCTATGGTGCGCGTCGCCAGCCCGGTCCGGCCTGTTCCTGCTCCCCGCACCAAGCCTATGGTGCGCGTTGCCAGCCCGGCCCGGCCTGTTCCTGCTCCCCGCACCGAACCTATGGTGCGCGTCGCCAGCCCGGTCCGGCCTGTTCCTGCTCCCCGCACCGAGCCTATGGTGCGCGTCGCCAGCCCGGCCCGGCCTGTTCCTGCTCCCCGCACCGAGCCTATGGTGCGCGTCGCCAGCCCGGTCCGGCCTGTTCCTGCTCCCCGCACCGAGCCTATGGTGCGCGTCGCCAGCCCGGCCCGGCCTGTTCCTGCTCCCCGCACCGAGCCTATGGTGCGCGTCGCCAGCCCGGTCCGGCCTGTTCCTGCTCCCCGCACCAAGCCGATGGTGCGCGTCGCCAGTCCGGCCCGGTCTGTTCCTGCTCCCTGCACCAAGTCAGTGGTGCGCGTCGCCAGCCCGGCCCGGTCCATTCCTGCTCTCCGCACCAAGTCAGTGGTGCGCTTCGTCAGCCCGGCTCGGCCTGTTCCTGCTCCCCACACCAAGCCAGTGGTGTGCGTCGTCAGTCCGACACGGCCCGTGCCTGTTCCACCGGTGCCTGGTCCGGTACCGGTCAGCTGCTCCACGTCGGAGCTAGAGCAATCCGCTCCACCAGTGTTCAGTCCAGCTCCGGCCAGCAGGGCCAGACCGGACCAGGGGTACTGTGGGGGGTTAGAGAGGGAGTGGGGATCATGCCCAGAGCCGGATCCGCCGCCAAGGCGGAGTGCCCACCCGGTCCCTCCCCTGTGGTGTTCTGTTGGCGCGGTCGGAGTCCGCGCCTTTGGGGGGTACTGTCACGCCCTGGCTCTAGGGACTCTTTTATGTTGAGCCAGGGTGTGTAGAGTCTATGTTTTGTGCTTTTGTTTTCCATTCTAGGTCTTGTATTTCTATGTTGGCCAGAGTGGTTCCCAATCAGAGGCAACGAGTGTCAGCTGTTGCTGGTTGTCTCTGATTGGGAACCATATTTAAACAGTCTGTTTTCCCTCAGTGTTTGTGGGATCTTGTTCCGTGTTCCTAGTAGGTTGTGTTTGTGCTAAGGACGTCACGTTATCGTTTTGTTGTTTTGTTCGTGTTATCTTTCAGTTAAAATAAATATGTTTGCATTCAATGCTGCGCATTGGTCCTCTGTTCCCGACGATCGTGACACAACCCAGCTGTTTCTAAGGCTCTAATAATGGAGTCTCTCTAAACTACTGATGAAAGGATATGATGTTCCTACAATGAAAGAAAGATAATTAGCCAGCAAAGTAAAAAGGAAGAGAGGGGGGTTCATTTGAAATTAATTGAATTAGGGTCTAATCACACTAAAGGATTAGAATGGATGGTTATCAGATGCTATTAAGGAATTCATTTTCAATATTTCCCAAGCAACTATTATTCAGAATAGTTGAAGTTGAGGGCAGGATGACAGAAGATAGAACAGAGTGAATGGTCAAGACTGCGTTCAACTTCAAGATCTCAAACTTTCAAAGTGAAAATATGGTCTTAATTGTTAAAATTTTAACAAGGTAGATATGAGTTCACAGACATAGCAGCAATGTGCTATATTGCTCTATTCATCTCTCTTGCTGTAAAAATCTATTTAAAATGTTATTTTTAAAGTATTTTTTTCTATTTAATAAGCTCATTTTATTTGATGTTCCCTTCCAAATGTGAAATTGGGTTGCCCTAATCCCTTAGACTTTGTATGAAATTAATATGCAGTCTTTTAAGTGCTAAATCTTGTCAGCTAGTGAGAATCCCAATGTGGTTTTCTGTTTCATCAGGTGCAGTCACTTCCTTTCTCCGACTTGGAGTACCTGGGCACAGATACCATGAATACAGTCTTTCTCTAAAGTGCAGTGTTCTTTTGCCAGGTTGTAGGTCCTCTGCCAAAATGGCTGCCATGACTAGCCATATACTGTTAAAAACAGCAAGTCTCTGGACAAGCTAATACATTGAAAAGCACTAAGTTCACAATTTTTGAATAAGATGTGATGGCATCAGAAGTCAACAAATGTTGTTTTGCCTTTGTCCATCATTAGAAGGTTGGCACTAAAGAATGCTGTAGCAGTGCCAGTGTGGGGGGATGGTGTGTGTGCCCCAGCAAATCAAATGTGTGTGCCCACTGTGGATCTGGTGTCCTCCTCACTGACGCTGTGCTGGTGAGAGTCTATGAACTGGGTCACAGCTGCACAGAGTGGCACCATGGCACATTTCTCATTGCTCTAAGTGGGGACTATCTGAGGGCTGGGTGAAAACAAGCGTGCTTGTTAAACTCTCTCTTCCCCCCCTTGCAAGTGAGATGAGAAGAGCAAGAAGGCTGTGCAATAAATCATTACTCCACCGCAGGGGAGGTGTCTCACTCTCTTTTCATGTAAGGGACACAATGAAGCTGATGGCACTGAAGCTGCTCTCCCAGGCACCAAAGACATGGCACACTGGAAGAAGAGGGAGGGACCAAACAAAATGTAGACAACAAAATATAGAAATAAATCACAAGATATCTTCTGGGTTTCTTCACTAGGCTCCTCAACTGTTCTGGGAATTGGCCTAGAATAAGGGCTGCATTGTGGGTTAGTTTCAAAAGATTACATCCCCAGGAATCATCAACAGAGACAGGAATCTCGTGGATCCTATTGAACAAAGTCACTCAGACCCCTGCCTCTGTCACTGAGAAGCCCCAGAAGGATAGCTCTCACTCACTTAGGTGGCTCTCACTGATGATTCCCATTTAGGGTGAAGACACTGTGGGTTTCTTCTACTTACTACAACTACAATATTTACTGAAGAAGACAATGAAGATAAAGAAACAGGTTCAAGGCTACAGGTCTATATGGCTGCGTTTAGACAGGCAGCCCAATTCTGATCTTTTTTCCACTAATTGGTCTTTTCACCAATCACAACAGATATTTTCACATCAGATCTTTTTCAGAGCTGATCTGATTGGTCAAAAGACCAATTAGTGAAAAAAAGATCAAATTTGTGCTGCCTGTATAAACGCAGCCTGCATGACTCGAACAATCAAACCATGTAACATCAAAGGGCTTGTACATGCTATCTAGAACCTAAAAGGGTTCTTTGGCTGTCCCCGTAGGAGAACCCTTTGAAGAACACTTTTGGGTTCCATGTAGGACCCTTTCCACAGAGGGTTCTACATGGAACCCAAAAGGGTTTTCTACCTGTAACCAAAAAGGGTTCTCCTATGGGGACAGCCAAAGAACCCTTTTGGAACCCTTTTTTCTAAGAGTGTACCTTTTAGGTTACATTAAGAACAGAATGGTGTGGGGCAGCCGTGGAGGGAAAGATGTAACAAGGCAGTCAAATGAGTCATTAGTTACAGTACACACCTGTATATTTGTGTGCTTGTGTTGCTGAATGTTTGGTACCCATAAAAGATTAAGCCTATATAGCATGATTTATAATACAATATTGAGGTATCACCAGTCACTGTGAAATTGCAATAGAGATTAAGAGAAAGTTCAGGTAGAGGTGGTAATTTTCTAGTCACTGGAAAGAGTTGAACTTTTTAACAAGAAAAAAGCATTTACACAGAGTCCACAGATTATCATCAAGACAAAATCTCATGTACTTGTAATATCTAAATTACTTAATCAAACCATGACTTAATGCTTTGAGGGCTTTATACGATAGCTTAATGAAGAGTATTAATTTGGTCTCTTTGCATTCAGCTCAAGATTATCTTTGAAGCAAAGTTAGTTGTTGGAGATAAAATAGGAGGACTTGAGTTCCCTGGTTCCTTCACTACAGTACTGTTGGTACATCAGAGCCCTGGTTCCTTCACTACGGTACTGTTGGTACATCAGAGCCCTGGTTCCTTCACTACGGTACTGTTGGTACATCAGAGCCCTGGTTCCTTCACTACAGTACTGTTGGTACATCAGAGCCCTGGTTCCTTCACTACAGTACTATTGGTACATCAGAGCCCTGGTTCCTTCACTACGGTACTGTTGGTACATCAGAGCCCTGGTTCCTTCACTACAGTAATGTTGGTACATCAGAGCCCTGGTTCCTTCACTACAGTACTGTTGGTACATCAGAGCCCTGGTCCCTTCACTACAGTACTGTTGGTACATCAGAGCCCTGGTTCCTTCACTACAGTACTGTTGGTACATCAGAGCCCTGGTTCCTTCACTACAGTACTGTTGGTACATCAGAGCCCTGGTTCCTTCACTACAGTACTGTTGGTACATCAGAGCCCTGGTTCCTTCACTACGGTACTGTTGGTACATCAGAGCCCTGGTTCCTTCACTACAGTACTGTTGGTACATCAGAGCCCTGGTTCCTTCACTACGGTACTGTTGGTACATCAGAGCCCTGGTTCCTTCACTACAGTACTGTTGGTACATCAGAGCCCTGGTTCCTTCACTACGGTACTGTTGGTACATCAGAGCCCTGGTTCCTTCACTACGGTACTGTTGGTACATCAGAGCCCTGGTTCCTTCACTACAGTACTGTTGGTACATCAGAGCCCTGGTTCCTTCACTACGGTACTGTTGGTACATCAGAGCCCTGGTTCCTTCACTACGGTACTGTTGGTACATCAGAGCCCTGGTTCCTTCACTACGGTACTGTTGGTACATCAGAGCCCTGGTTCCTTCACTACGGTACTGTTGGTACATCAGAGCCCTGGTTCCTTCACTACGGTACTGTTGGTACATCAGAGCCCTGGTTCCTTCACTACGGTACTGTTGGTACATCAGAGCCCTGGTTCCTTCACTACGGTACTGTTGGTACATCAGAGCCCTGGTTCCTTCACTACGGTACTGTTGGTACATCAGAGCCCTGGTTCCTTCACTACGGTACTGTTGGTACATCAGAGCCCTGGTTCCTTCACTACAGTACTGTTGGTACATCAGAGCCCTGGTTCCTTCACTACGGTACTGTTGGTACATCAGAGCCCTGGTTCCTTCACTACAGTACTGTTGGTACATCAGAGCCCTGGTTCCTTCACTACAGTACTGTTGGTACATCAGAGCCCTGGTTCCTTCATTACAGTACTGTTAGTACATCAGAGCCCTGGTTCCTTCACTACGGTACTGTTGGTACATCAGAGCCCTGGTTCCTTCACTACGGTACTGTTGGTACATCAGAGCCCTGGTTCCTTCACTACAGTACTGTTGGTACATCAGAGCCCTGGTTCCTTCACTACAGTACTGTTGGTACATCAGAGACCTCCCCTTGTCCTCCTCCTGACAGCATGCACCAGACAAAAATCAGCACGACCATGATCTTCTCTCTCTTCATCCTTCTGTGCTGTGGCTTTCATATTGTATTGCTGTTGCAGAAGAAAGGAGAACAATAGCAAACAAACACACACACACACACACACACACACACACACACGCACGCACGCACACTGGTGTTGCGCATAGAAAAAAATTGTTCCCAAAAAGAGTCAACAGCTTGCATATGTTTCTAAAAGGCAGAAATTGCAATGTTTCATGGTTACAGTTGAGTGGTGACAGCTCGATGGCAGAGAACATGTTATGGTCAGAGGCATAGAGAAGGAGGTAGAGGAGGAGAATGGAGAGTAGTGAACATGAATGACCCATGTGGATGACAGAGTCATGATGAGCCATTGGAGGTCAACGACATACTATTATCAGTGAATGTTTTTTCAGTTCTAATAGATTACTGCCAATTCATAGCTGTTTCGTGAAAGAGATCTGCAAATGTCCCTTGAGCTGGGAAGGAATGCACATTTTGGCCAAATTATGGAGTTTGGGAAAGTTTCACTTGTAAAAATAAAGGATAACATTTTAAGTAGCATCCCATTAAGTGGAACGCTAGATCGTCCACAGAGAAACCCAGCCATGTCTCAGCTGTCTCTCGCAATCACAAGCTAATTGCTGTGCAACACCACTGCTAATAGCCTTCAGCTTGTGGCCAGCCTAGCTATTAGCTGATTGCCGCACCTCCACTTTCTCTTTAATATAAATCCCTGGGAGAGAAAACAATGATGGTTGAAACACAATATTTATTTTCTGGGCTATTCAGAAGCACACAGACTCAGTAGGGTCCCAACTATAGAAATCCTTAATGAGTCTTAACCAACCGCCAAAGACATCATCCTGCTGACTGCCCCAATCACACGTTTTTGCAGAGGAGGAACTTGGAGAGGTAAATATACTGCATTTTAATTTACTGTTTGGGAACAGGCATAATCCATCTACTTTTGTATCTGCAGCAAATATAATTGATCCCCCATATTTATCTTGCCTGTATGACTTAATATAATAATAATAATATGCCATTTAGCAGACGCTTTTATCCAAAGCGACTTACAGTCATGCGTGCATACATTTTTGTGAATGGGTGGTCCCGGGGATCGAACCCACTACCTTGGCGTTACAAGCGCCGTGCTCTACCAGCTGAGCTACAGAGGACCACCAATATATGATCCTTTTTCCTTGGTCGACTCCTTTTTCCTTGTCACATCTCTCATGCTCTGCATGGTAACGGCTGTGCTGTTCTTCAAGTACCCCCATTTAGCAAAATCTACCCCAATTAATAACAGGCCGACTGCAGTCATACTCAAAATACAAGTCTGGGATTTATCATCAGTAAACAGACACAGTCACAAATCTGGCAATAAGAAAACATCCATTGTACCACTGTACAATGAGGTTCCTGTTTTTGCATTAGTTGTTTGGGATACACCGTTCTCTGAATTCCAAGTTCACATTTGTGCGGAATTAAAGTCTCTACATTTGGGACATTGTCATGATGGACTGTCTGTTTCCCTTGTTCTGATTTAGCATTAGAAAACATGACAACAATTCTGCCAGGGCCCCTTCATGCATGCCATTATTACAACTGGGACAACTCCCTTCCTTCTGTCCCCAGTTCTTCCCTTTCGTGGATAGGTACTCTAGCACCTTGCTCTCCAGTGCCCCAGGAATTGACTGTGAATAGTGGAACAGACCCTGTGCAGTAGGAGCCTACACACAGACAGCGTAGCTCCTATTAGATCCAGGGGAGATGCCTGCTGTCACTTCGGCTCTCTGGCTACAGACGATTTACAGGCCCAATCTCCTCTCATGCTGCTCTGTCACCTGCCCCAATATGTCCTCATTTAAGAAATCGCCCAAGCTGATAAATGGCCATACTCTCTCTCACCATAACTAACGGGCCACCAGCAGCCTGTAGGCTCAACAGACAGGTGCTCATTCTACCGTGACAAAATTACATCTCATATTGGCCATTGGGACGCTACCAGGAGCCTTCAGATGGGAGAAAAAATCATAGCGCCACAATAATATAATTCCTCTCTATTGCTTTCTAACTGCATTATCTGGCTGTCTCACTCGCTCACAATATTATCTGCTTCCTTCGACACACTCCCAGCTAGACGAGAACTAACTAGAGAGATCTCCAAAGTCTGGGCCCTTGAATCGATACTAAATCAATGCAGTCCGCTTCTTTGTGTCTTTGTGTGAAAGGAAGCTGTCTACATCAGAGAGGCCTGAGTCTTATCTCCCCACAACAATCAGGCCCATCACTCTGGAGCCCGTTTCCCTGAAGGGAGACTCTGGGTAGGTTTGGTGCAGCAGTGTGTTTACACTGTAGATGGTATCCTATTGGTATATCAGATCCTCTTCTTCTATACACTTGTTTACAGGTTAAGTATTTTGACCCTGATAATGTAGCCTCTATTATTTTGAAATAACAAGCAGCAATGCAAAGTAGCCTAGATTATGTAATCAATCCAACCACCAAATAATTAGCATAACAATAACATATAGTGCTTCAGTCTGCCAAAACCAACTTCATATTTTCTCACAGTAACTGTTCAGGGAAGTGAACCTTAATATCAACAAAGGGAAGATTCTCTTGAATAAAGAAACAGGGGGAGAGAATGGAGAGGGAGAGTGCAGTGGGAGACAGATGGAGGGAGAGGGAGAAGTGGGCCAGGGTATTCCTGGGGAGGCGGAAGTAGCGGCTAAATTTGGTGAAGTGTTAATTTTTGACTCTCCCCTTGTCTGCTGGATGGGGTTGATTAATATAGCTGTTCATCACTGTTAGACTGGCAGAACCAGGACAGGCATATCCAGTTCAACCTCCATCCTCTCTTAAATCTCTCCTCCACGGCTACAGGTGCTCCTGTTCTGGCCCATCCTGTCTGTTTCAGCATCCTGTACCATGAAAAACAACAGGGAAGATCATATTTTATGGCTATTTTCTCTTTACTTGTATAATCCTATTTAAGTACTACAATTCCATTCATCCTCACTAAGTATGAGAGTTTAATAGTCGCAGGACGTACTAAAAAATGCCCCCAGGCAGCAGTTAGACCTCGTAGAACAATGTTAGCGATAATGCAGAAGGGTAGACAAACAAACTGAGAT
Organism: Coregonus clupeaformis; assembly: GCF_020615455.1. Classification (NCBI taxonomy): domain Eukaryota; kingdom Metazoa; phylum Chordata; class Actinopteri; order Salmoniformes; family Salmonidae; genus Coregonus; species Coregonus clupeaformis. The sequence continues at coordinate 14,461 of NW_025534143.1, forward strand.
CTGTACAAACACCTGTTCATAAAGGTTAATGTGGGTGGTGAGGCTGGTAAAACATGATTATCATTCAACCCTGTTCACTTAGCTGGGGGATACAAGGTCAGGCCAGATGTTCAGTGTCAGTGGAGAAGGACAACAGCTTATCAATAGGTGTGTGTCTCTTCATGATTACAAGAGTGTATACTCACACACACGCACACAAGCACACACATACACACACAGACAGACACACACACACTCACACACTCCCTTCCTCCTGTCTTCCTCTTCCTGCTCGACAGTCTCGTCCTGATCTGTGATTTGACGGCGTCTGATCCCACAAGGCAACCTCCTCCTTACCTCTGCAACAAGAAGCACTGCTGTGATGGTGTGGAGGACCAGAGCAATAGGCCCGCTCTTTATCATCTCCATACATCCCCAAGAGAACTTTGAAGGGCAACTTCCCTTAGCTCTGCTCCACCATTTGTCTGTTCAGTCTAAGGAAGCATTCGATACATTTACAAATGTGAAATACTGTATATATCTATAAGGAATGTAACATTGTATGCTCTTACTCTACGTCAACCAACTGTAGGCAAGGATGAAATAGTGACTTAAAATAATTGCAATACATTTACACTGAAGGACACATGTATACAACCACTCGATCTAATAAGTATGACAGTAATGCTGTCTTGCTTGTTCAGTTAATGCATCATTGTTACAGTAGAGTGATTCTTGCTTCCTGTACAGGTTGGATACAAAGAATAGCCATTGTATTAGCCCTGTTTATTCAGCCCATGCTTTTCACGCTCCTAATTAAACTGCATATCTCTATAAGTTCCACTGCATTGTCTTCCATAATTTTTTACATTCTTGGTTTTTCTTCCTTTCCGATTCAATGCTAGTTTGATTGACAGTTTCTTGAAGGCATCAGAAACGTGGGATTTACCACTATTCCAGTTTTACATTCATGTGTAGAGCTAGACTGTTATCACTCCAGTTGCCATGCTGAGCAAAGTCTATCCAGCATGGAGCAGACACAAAGACACAGAGATAAATGTTTAAGTATAGAGAAATAAAGGGGAATCCTCCAGTGCCAAACATTATATTAACAATGGGGTTTTCCTTTGAGTGTACTTCAAGACACCACACATCCAGAGGACACAGGAAGACTGAGATCCTTTCATGAGGAGCAACACTTCATAACGAATTACTAATTTAGCTATGACCCTTTCTATTTCACATTTTCATTCCTCTCTCTCTCTCTCTCTCTCTCTCTCTCTCTCTCTCTCTCTCTCTCTTGCTACAAAATAAATCCAAAGTTTCTGCTGCCTTCAAGAAACTGTCAATCAAACTAGTGTTAAATCGGAAAGGAAGATAAACCAAGAATGTAAAAGTAATGGAAGACAATGCAGTGGAACTTACAGAGATATGCAGTTTAATTAGGAGCGTGAAAAGCGTGGGCTGAATAAACAGGGCTAATACAATGGCTATTCTTTGACGCTAACCTGTACAGGAAGCCCTAATCATTATATTGTAACTATGAAACATTAACTGCAGTGGGCCCTACAAGCAAGACAGCATTTCTGTCACTACTTGGAAGATCGAGTGGTTGTATACACGTGTCCTTCAGAGACCATCGAGAGCATTCTGTCGGGCTGTAGCACCGCCTGGTATGGCAACCTCACCACCCACAACTTTAGGGCTCTCCAGAGGGTGGTGCAGTCAGCCCAACGCATCATCGGGGGCACACTACCTGCCCTTCAGGACATCTACAGCACCCGGTGTCACAGGAAGGCCAAGAAGCTCATCAAGGGCTCAGCCAGCTGAGCCACGGCCTGTTCACCCCGCTACCATCTACAAGACGTAGACAGTACAGCTGCATCAGTGCTGGGACCGAGAGACTGATAATTTCCAGGCCATCACTAGCCGGCCTCCGCCCAGTACCCTGCCCTGAATCTTGTACTTAGAGTCATTGAACACTGGTCACTTTAATAATTTTTACATACTGTTTTACCCACTTAATATGTATATACTGTAATCTAGCCATGGCTCATCCTATATAACTACTGCTGTACACACCTTTTCTATTCATATACTGTCCATAATGTCTATACACACCATTCACATACATATATCTTTATATTCCGGACTCTGAAATTGCTTGTTCTGCTATTGCTCATTCTGGTTTGTCAAAAATTATATATTTTTCAAACTTTTGGTTTATGTTTTTGCTATTGTATTGCTAGATATTGTTAGAAAAATAAGCATTTCACTGCACCTGTGATAACATCTGCAAAAATATGTGTACGCAACCAATAAACTTTGATTTGATTTGATTCAGTGTAAATGTATTGCAATTATTTCAAATCATTATTTCATCCTTGCCTACAGTTGCTTGATATACAGTAGGCCTAGATTCTAGAGTAAGTGCATACAGTGTTGCAATCCTTTATATATATACTGAGTGTACAAAACTAATATTGAGTTGTACCCCCTTTTGCCCTCAGAACAGCCTCAATTTGTCAGGGCATGGACTCTACAAGGTGTCGAAAGCGTTCCACAGGGATGCTGGCCCATGTTAACTCCAATGCTTCCCACAGTTGTGTCAAATTGGCTGGATGTCCTTTGGGCAGTGGACCATTCTTGTTACACACGGGAAACTGTTGAGCGTGAAAACCCAGCAGCGTTGTAGTTCTTGACACAAACCAGTGCGCCTGGCACCTACTACCATACCCCATTCAAAGGCACTTAAATCTTTTGTCTTGCCCATTTACCCTCTGAATGGCACACATACACAATCCATGTCTCAATTGTCTCAATGCTTAAAAATCCTTCTTTAACCTGTCTCCTCCCCTTCATCTAGACTGATTGAAGTGGATTTAACAAGTGACATTAATAACGGATCATAGCTTTCATCTGGATTCAACTGGTCAGTCTATGTCATGGAAAGAGCAGGTGTTCCTAATGTTTTATATATATATATATATATATACAGTATATACAGTGCAATCGGATAGTATTCATCCACGACATGGGTCCCATTATGCCTGACGAAAACCAAACACTGCATTCCACAGTAAGAACCTTATACCACCGGTCAAGCATGGTGGTGGTAGTGTGATGGTTTGGGGATGCTTTGCTGCCTCAGGACCTGGACAACTTGCCTTAAGAGAAGGAACCATGAATTCTGCTCTGTATCAAAGAATTCTACATGAGAATGTCAGGCCATCCGTCTGTGAGCTGAAGCTGAAGCGCAGCTGGGTCATGCAGCAAGACAATGATCCAAAACACACAATCAAGTCTACATGAAAATTGTTAAAAAGCAGTCCAGACCTAATCCCAATTGAGATGTTGTAGCAGGACTTGAAACGAGCAGTTCATTCTTGAAAACCCACAAATGTCGCTGAGTTAAAGTAGTTCTGCATGCAAGACTGGGCCAAAATTCCTCCACAGCAATGTGAGAGACTGATCAACAACTACAGGAAGCATTTGTTTGCAGTCATTGCAGCTAAAGGTGGCACAATAAGTTATTGAGTGTAAGCGGGCAATTACTTTTTCACACAGGGGCATTGGGTGTTACATAACTTTGTTTATGAAATAAATGAAATAAGTATGTACAGTGGGGAAAAAAAATTTTTTGTCAGCCACCAATTGTGCAAGTTCTCCCACTTAAAAAGATGAGAGAGGCCTGTAATTTTCATCATAGGTACACGTCAACTATGACAGACAAAATGAGAAAAAAAATCCAGAAAATCACATTGTAGGATTTTTTATGAATTTATTTGCAAATTATGGTGGAAAATAAGTATTTGTCAATAACAAAAGTTTCTCAATACTTTGTTATATACCCTTTGTTGGCAATGACACAGGTCAAACTTTTTCTGTAAGTCTTCACAAGGTTTTCACACACTGTTGCTGGTATGTTGGCCCATTCCTCCATGCAGATCTCCTCTAGAGCAGTGATGTTTTGGTGCTGTCGCTGGGCAACACGGACTTTCAACTCCCTCCAAAGATTTTCTATGGGGTTGAGATCTGGAGACTGGCTAGGCCACTCCAGGACCTTGAAATGCTTCTTACGAAGCCACTCCTTCGTTGCCCGGGCGGTGTGTTTGGGATCATTGTCATGCTGAAATACCCAGCCACGTTTCATCTTCAATGCCCTTGCTGATGGAAGGAGGTTTTCACTCAAAATCTCACGATACATGGCCCCATTCATTCTTTCCTTTACACGGATCAGTCGTCCTGGTCCCTTTGCAGAAAAACAGCCCAAAAGCATGATGTTTCCACCCCCATGCTTCACAGTAGGTATGAGCTGCAACTCAGCATTCTTTGTCCTCCAAACACGACGAGTTGAGTTTTTACCAAAAAGTTATATTTTGGTTTCATCTGACCATATGACATTCTCCCAATCCTCTTCTGGATCATCCAAATGCATTCTAGCAAACTTCAGACGGGCCTGGACATGTACTGGCTTAAGCAGGGGGACACGTCTGGCACTGCAGGATTTGAGTCCCTGGCGGCGTAGTGTGTTACTGATGGTAGGCTTTGTTACTTTGGTCCCAGCTCTCTGCAGTTCTTGTGATAATTTTAACCCCACGGGGTGAGATCTTGCGTGGAGCCCCAGATCGAGGGAGATTATCAGTGGTCTTGTATGTCTTCCATTTCCTAATAATTGCTCCCACAGTTGATTTCTTCAAACCAAGCTGCTTACCTATTGCAGATTCAGTCTTCCCAGCCTGGTGCAGGTCTACAATTTTGTTTCTGGTGTCCTTTGACAGCTCTTTGGTCTTGGCCATAGTGGAGTTTGGAGTGTGACTGTTTGAGGTTGTGGACATGTGTATTTTATACTGATAACAAGTTCAAACAGGTGCCATTAATACAGGTAACGAGTGGAGGACAGAGGAGCCTCTTAAAGAAGAAGTTACAGGTCTGTGAGAGCCAGAAATCTTGCTTGTTTGTAGGTGACCAAATACTTATTTTCCACCATAATTTGCAAATAAATTCATTAAAAATCCTACAATGTGATTTTCTGGATTTGTTTTTCTCAATTTGTCTGTCATAGTTGATGTGTACCTATGATGAAAATTACAGGCCTCTCTCATCTTTTTAAGTGGGAGAACTTGCACAATTGGTGGCTGACTAAATACTTTTTTCCCCCACTGTAATTGTTGTATTATTTGTTCACTCAGGTTCAATTGATCTAATATTAGGTTTTGGTTGAAGATCTGATAACATTCAGTATCATAAATATGCAAAAGTAAGAAAAAAAGAAAGGGGGCAAATACTTTTTCACAGCACTGTATATACAGCATATATACTGTATATATTTATGTATTTTATTGAGATAGGACAGTGAAGAGGAGACAGGAAAGTTAAGAGAGATTGTGAGTCAGAAGGGCATAGGGCGGATTCAAACTCTGGTAGCCTAGGCTGTACATGTGTGCCAGGTTACGTGGCACTAGCCGCTGGACCATACAGGCCACCATTGTTGCATTTCTAAGCTAAAAGCCAAGAAAAGTAATCCTAAACTCTTTAAAAAGTCTAAGTAGTTGATAAACGTGCTTTCTATCCTAAAGAAACTGCAGGCCTTATCTCCACGGCCCACCTGACAAGCACTGACATTAAGTTCTAAATGTGTTCATGTTGGTCCATGAGTTAATCCTGGAGAGCACTCTGGATCATTAAGAAAACATTTACTGTATACAGTATTACGTAAATAACGTTTATTAAGTATAGAGTTCACAAAAGTTCACCTCGCCAGTAGCCTATCCAAAGGGGCTTTTTAGAAGTTTGTAGTCGGCATGACAACATTCATTTGGTTTTAGTGCGCAAACAATTTGTTTATTGCTCCGCTAATATTGGGTGTGTTCGAGCAGAAAGGCTAACGATACTGACTATAGATGGAAATTGGCGAGTGAAGTCGGGGAGGTACATCTGTGACAGTTCAAAGTCAAACACGGTAGTGGTTTTCCAACAGCAAGGCTCAGATTAAAATGGCAGTGTCAACATAGCTGCTATTGTTTATAGAAGTTTGTCTTTATAAATGTCAAAATAAACCTTTCTATACTCCCATATCACACACTCACAAACTGAAAACATAACGTGTGTACAATTAATTAATTGGTTAGAGAGAGGTCTCAAATATCACTTTGATTTGTATCCCCTGTAGCTTTAGAATCGCTGCAAAGTTGGTTCCTGTTTCAGTCATGTCTTTGGTCACATTCGTGTGGGTCAACCAAAACCACCCTAATGATTGGTTGACAAATAGTGGCTCCCACAATGCAGGTTATGGCTCCATGGTGCAGTTGGTGAGAAGCAACTGCAATGACTTGAAGGACACTTCATCAAAAACTGATGACCTGTCACGCCCTGGCTCTGGGGACTCTTGTATGTTGAGCCAGGGTGTTAGTTTCTTTGTGTAGTGTCTATGTTTCGTTTTCTATGTTCACGATCTAGTTTAAGTGTTTCTATGTTGGCCGGGGTGGTTCCCAATTAGAGACAGCTGTGTCTTGTTGTCTCTGATTGGGAACCATACTTAGGCAGCCTGTTGTGCACTTGTCTTTTGTGGGATCTTGTTCCGTGTAGGTTTGTGTATGACCGAGGACTTCACGTTTCGTTTTGTTGTTTTGTATCATTGTTTAAGTACTCATTAAAAGAGATGTACGCATATCACGCTGCGCCTTGGTCCACTCATTATGACGATCGTGACATTACCTTTTATCACATGTTTTTGTAAAGTTCATGCAGTCGACATGTTGGGCAATTTGTATCCTCAGAATGCTACAGACTTTGAAAGGCGGTGACCAACGATGGTCAACGACTTTACAAAATGTATCTGCTCGAACACGCCCATTAGCTCTTCTAAACATTCCTTTTGTCAATCAATGTTACCTCTACAAAGTGCACATGTTTTGGTAACTAGATCGCTATTTCTACATAATCTTTTGGGGCAAACTTACCTTAATTCCTCTTTATTGGGAAAGGGGATATTTGTTCCTCTCTGGGGGTGTGTGTCAAACAAAGCTGCGTTCAGGAACGCCAACTACCCTGTGTGGTTAATGTTGCTTAATCCGAAGAAGGAGATAAATGTGTTCCCTGGTTGACTTACTGCTTAAAGCAGGGTTAAACACTATTATTGAAAATGTGTATATTTCTGATAATTGCCTGAATATGTTATTTGTACTTTCATGCCTTTATTTGAACTTGTTAATTGATGATTGGTTAATATTGGTATTTTTAAATTGAGGCCTTGGGGGAGTCAGGGTAAGGTTGGCGTGGTGCCAGTTACAGCCATGATTGAGGCCTGGCTATTTTGAGCCCAACTTATTATTGGTCTTAGGCCTACTTTCAGTTATTCTCCATTCCAGTTTATGCTTCCTGTCTTAGTCTATGCAATGTTAGTTATTTTTGTTTTGTACATATGTTCCACAGGAGGCTGCTGAGGGGAGAAAGGCTCATAATATTGGCCGGAATGGAGCAAATGGAATGGCATCAAACACCTGGAAACCATGTGTTTGATGTACTTTATACCATTCCACGGATTTCGCTTCAGTCATTATCACGAGCCCGTCCTCCCCAATTAAGGTGCCACCAACCTCCTGTGATATGTACATATAGTGTACAGCCAGCTTCTCCTTCACTGTAAATAAAACACCCTCATCCTGGACATTGCACTGGCAACATCTTGTCTGCCTCCTCACTACTCCACCATGTTTTTTACCTACCCCTTTCAGATATATGAAAAAAATCTGGGATAAAAAAGCAGGCATGATAAATTAGTGGGATTTTGGTCTGTGTATGAAAGGGATATAACAGGACAGTACTGACATCCTGTTACATAGTAGTGATAACTTGCCAGTTGGAAATGTACACTACTCCCTTTTAAAGTTCATGACAGTCTCACAGATGTGAAAGTGGCTCTACAGTATATCATCATCTGGAACGTCAAATGAATTGCAGCAGATACAGATGGGTCCCACAGAGCTGCATCCAGTGATCCTGGGAAAGGAGGCATGCAGACTGCACGGCCCTGGAGACACTAGACCACTGTGCTGCTGCATGCACCAGTGGTTCCTCTCCTCTCATCACTCCCTGGGTTCCACACTGAAGCTCTGCCCTGAGTGGCCTTCTCTCCTCATTAAGAAAGAGTTTGTTTCTTTCCACGGTCTGGTATAATTTCACAATCTTGGATACTCATAAGGATACACCCAAGGATACTTTCTCCAGATAGGCTGTTATCTAGGCACTGAGAAGATTAAGTGAATTAGATATGTATCGTAATTACGATGGTTGCCTAGGATAAAATGTATATAAAAAACAAACTTGCAGTAAGATTGACGGCATGGAGAGATTTAGTGGTAAGCAAATTAGCAGTGGACCATTTGGGGTGTAACAGAAGTACACATCTAAATAGTGACAGCAGGTCCAAGTATTTCCACTGCCAAATACTACAACTGGCAAGAAGTGAACGTATACTGTCATTTATCTCCGAAAGGTGAAATTATGTCAGAGACAAGCAAGCTAAATGTATTGGTATGCATTCCACAGAAGTGGAAGTAGTTGCCAAGATGATAGATATTCAGTTTTGGTGCCAGTAATTTGTTATCATTTGTCTTATACGCACATCCTTTCAACAGAACCATTAAGAGATTTGAACAACTGGAAGTGATAAATCGCCTCGACCATCCACAGGTAATGGCACCTCAGGGTTGAATAGAGAGGAGTTGACAGGCCTGAACAGAACTGAAAAAAGCAAACATTGTGGCATAAATATTTATTTGCATATTTGATTTGTAAATGCTTTTTATGATAAAAAAGAAAATAAACTGACATTGGTTGGGCTATTAATTGTCCACAAGTTGAAAATAACGTTTGAAAAGAGAGACAAAGAGATGACACGAGTTGTTCCAGAATCCCCCAGTTAGACAGAATCGTGCTGGTCACTACAAAAGGAGACAACTGCAAAAACAGGCTGGCAAGCATGTGACACGTTCTGCAAACAGGCTTTGTGACAATGCTAAAACACTGAGGACTCGCATTGCTGCTGACCTTTGACATTTCTGAGTCCTTCTAGAAAGTACAACTTCCGAGAAAGTTTTCTCATATTTAAAACATTCAGGTTTTGTTTAGGAGAGACTCCTGCACACCATGTCCTCTGTTCAGGAAGATATTAGGAGAGAGAAAATAATTCCATCAATAATTAAATTTTCTTCTGAGCGACGCTGTGTATTGCTCATTAAATATTAACTGACTGTCCTGAGCTCCCTTGCATTTTGATTATTATTATTAATATATTTATTTCTGGGAGATGCACAGTGTGTGGTTAGTACAAATAGTCTGCCGTGTGCCAGTAAGTACATTTCAAATAAATGCAAATCAAAAAGCGGAACTCATTTCCATAGTTTTGGAATTCATCATTACCTGAACAATTTACCTGCAAGTGGAGATTCTGAAAAGCTGGATGATAAGCTTGGCTGAAGGTGGTGCTCTACCTCTACTTGACGTAAGAAGCACCCTGTATCTGTGGATAGCAGTTCATGCTCTACCTCCACTGACAGAAGGAGCTCCCTGGCCTGTATCTGTGGGTAACAGAGGCCTGTATCCCAGGCCTGTATCTGTGGGTAACAGAGGCCTGTATCCCAGGCTTGTATCTGTGGGTAACAGAGGAGGCTTACTGAATGCAGTAAGAAGTCTGCCTAGAGAGGTTTTGGCGACTGTGTTATTACTGTATGTAAGCAGTGTTGAGATGTATGAATGATAGTGGAGAAAGCAGCTCTAGCATTGTCAGCTAGTGTGGATATCCCATCATGGCCTTTTTAGACTCTGATCCAAGGCCCCATGTCCACCAGGCCAGAGGTTTTATCCTGATGTTGAGCTGATGCCACTAGGCATGTTTATTTGAATCATCTGGTTATCAATAAGCCAGCTATTCAATCTACTTGGTATAGTTGATGACAAGGTCTGACTGTGCCCAACGCGCCAGTGTACTGAATTATGAAAACCATTGACGGGTGAAATATGAACATCAATCTTGTTCAGCTCCTGTCTGCTGAATGAATTACTTTTAAAAAGTTCAGCGGCATGTATGCAGACAAGTACTTGAGTTTCTATACTTTCCCCTCTCTAGTGGCTGACTCCCATTTTCCTTCAATAACAGCTTCCGTTCTCTGCGGTGTGAGAGGGAAGTTATCTCAGTGAGAGGGTAAGGTAATCAACAATCACACAACAGCACATGAAAGATGCTGTCCCTGAGTATGACTGAATAAGACTGCATTTTGGTAAATGTACTCTTTGATGTGAGCCACTCTGTGCCCTGTGTTCTGACACAGTTCATGGTCTATATGCTAATCCGAGTGCAAGACAGGTACATTTCTCAAGTTTTAAGGCTAATGCATAAGGGTTATTTGTCATGGTGTAAGTCTCTCGTGTCCTGAGTGTACATCAATACACTTAGACAGAGTAGAGGGAGAGGGCAGAGCAGTGGTTGACATTCTGCTCCAAATGGACCGCATTGATTAGCTGCGGTTTTCTACTGACGTCCCAAAAACACTCACTAACCATCCCTACATAGTCCACAGGATGAAGGGGCTCTACAGACATCTACAGCCAGCTCCACAGATGACACATAGTGAGTGATTTGGGCCGGATGGCTTGGATTATGGTAAAATAGGTTGGAATATAGGAGATAGAGATACAGCCTTCTCAAAGCCTGTGTTCTTGAGTGCTCAGAACCTCCCCTTACTTATTAATTAATGCATTCAATTGCGCCTCCTTCATGTCTACCTGCGTCATACTGGTTTTGACTTAACTTCAGAGCTATTTATAGGCCTATTCTGCATAGCCGTCATTAGTCCCATGCTCTTTCCAGCCTGCGTTGTCCTATTTTGTCAATCTCTGTGCCCTCTACCATGACCTATGTCTGCTAGCATTTGGCTTGTTCATTGTTCTTCGACTCCACTAAGATGATATGGCTATTTAGCCAGCCCAAACCCAACGGGCAAAACGTTTGTAATGACAAGGTTGTAAACAGGTTGTAATGACGTCATTTTAACCAGCTTTCATGCTGGGAATTTACTAGCAGATCATTTTACCCAAAGTGATACTGTGTATCATTATTGATCCTATAGTGCCAACACTATGCTCCATATAAACCTATTTGGAGAATCACCATCCCATTTAGTTGACTACATTTGCTTTTCTGTATCACCTAGCCAGAGATCTGCTTCCAGGTTGGTGCTATTGGAGAGACTGTTCAACAGTTGTTCAAGGTACTGTTAACAACTCCAATAATCTATTAACACTATGAGATACAGTATACCTGCCCACTATAGATCATCATCTAAAAACAATCACATTTACATCATTCCGTAAGGTGTCTAGGGCCTGCTCAATTACTATCTACATCTATTACAGACAGTAATACCCCATTTGCACACAAATTACATCAGAAGATCATAATCGTGGCCCCAGTAAATAATCCATCAGTCTCATTATGGGGTTCTAGGTGAGTCACACTAAATAGGTCATTACCCCAGAGTTTGCACTCTTTGGCATCCCTCCCTCCCTGCCTGGGCTAACAGACACCAACAGACCAGGCTGAGGCTCCAGCTCTACCAGGAACATGAGTGATGACTATCAGTGTTGACCTGCTCTCTACTCTCCCTCACCAGCTATTTGTCCTTGCAACAATGTTTGGTAAGAGCAGTCTGTAAATATGATCAAATTAGCTAAAATGTTACGCAGAATCAAGTAATGAGGTATAGTAATCCTAAAAAAAGTAGTATTGCAAAGCTCTAAGAAAGCCATGTGTCGTAAAGCAGTCATCGTAGAGTGCTGATCATTTTCAAGACAGCCTGCCAGCTACACTCATAACGCCAACTGTTATTAGCCTTATTGTCAAGAGGTTATTTAAACTAATTTGAATTTCTGCTCCTTTCACTGTTGATTCTAAAAAAGTGTCACAAAAAGAGACTACCAGTCTCTACCAGAGTCTATTTACTCTCTTTGCACAGACTATTTTGACTCCTGCGATGTAATAGATCCCTGATGGTACCTTGAATTAGCTTAGATAAGTCCACATCAACATAATTTCACACAATGCAGGGCTGGAAAAAATGGAGGCCTGGGCACTCAGTGTGATCAATAATTGCCTCAGACCCAGATTCCATGGCGATAAGGTGCTTTGATGTGGACCAAAGTGGGAGAGAGGATCCTTCCACAGGAGAAAATGAGAGTAAAATAGACCTCATTATTTTTAGACAGCTGTCAGAGGGCAACATTTAATTAGCACAGAAACATTTGTTAGTTTGGCAAACACACCAAGAGTAAGAGAGAGATAAAAGCCCACTGTGTACAGTGTCTCTGGTCCGTTTCACACTATTAACAAATCTGACACATACAGTATACAGTACAGCAGTCTGTCTCTATATTGTTATTACAGGTGCACTGTACCGGACACACACATCACAGAAAGAGACAAAATGCATCGACACCCAATCACAGCAGCAGATTCCTATAGAACGACTCTGTGCATCTTCTCTCCACCTTCGACAGCAGGTCTGGGTCTTCCTCATTAGTATTCATGGCTGATGCAGTTGCCAGCATTCATTTCATATAAGTTCTGCTCCGCACCCTAGATCCAAATTACTTTCAATCACTTTGTTCTGGGCGGCGGTCCAGCCCAGAGGGCCACAGAGTGATGCATTAAGGTGCTGTATTAATACGATACACCACACAACCACTGATGCCATTCATATTTCTGTCCTGCCACACTGTGTAGATCCAGGCAAAATACAGGATCACCCCAAGGCTTCCACTCCAGCCACCCACAACTGAGTTCTCGATCATCACAAAGATTTACTTCCTCTTATAAAGCTATCCTATGTGTTGCCAGGTTCTATAGACCTCCCAAACGTCTTTATAATCAGTCACAAATCACACTATTCAGAAGACTGGATCTATCTGTCTATATCTATAATGCCTCTAAGAATATATCCAGACAAGCTGATCTGTTTGTAATCCATTTGTTTGATTCTCAGTCACAGACATACGCCAAGCTATGTTTTCTCATGACACTGCCTGGATCACACTCCAAATGAACCTTGTTTCTTCCCTCCTTTGTGCTTTGTAGGTGTCTGTAGCATATATTGTTATGGCGCTTTCCGCTGATTGGTGTCTGGCCTTGTGTTCTCTGGGTGATGCCAGCTCACTCACGGAGAGCTTAGATGAGCTAAAGCAGAAACAGTCACTGCTGTGAATACAAAGAAACCTCATGCCTAATCTCAGTCCTTGGATTTTGAGATTAATATTTGCTATTGTCTCTCACGTGCAGAAATTATTGATACTTGGTCAAGTTGTGTCGGGGTTATGTAGATTTGAATTCAAACAGCCTTATGCAATGGTTGACTCCAACAGTGGCTGTTAGCTGTAGGTTGTAGGTTGTGCATGTGCTAAATTCACACAGGATGTGTGAGCATGCCACAGTTCAGAGTGCCCAATGTGAGATCCAGGGCATCTGTTTCATCCTCCAGCTCATGCCAGGGAGTCAGTGAGTGGACACCTGTTAGTCAAGGTTTCCCAAATGAACGACATCTCTTTCCCACTTGACATGAATGGTAATTCCAATGAGACTCTCTGTAGTTGGCTGGAATAGCCTCTTTACATGCTCCAGTCATAATCAGACAAATCCCACTGGGCACACACTGGTTGAATCAATGTTGTTTCCACGTCATTTCAATGAAATTACGTTGAACCAACGTGGAATAGATGTTAAATTAACATCTGTGCCCAGTGGGACATTTCGTGGTCTGACATTGTGGTTTACTCTTCCCTTGCCTCTCACATGTAGCCACTCAACTTGTGTTTTTTACCTCTACAAATAGACGAGAGAGAGAGAGAGAGAGAGAGAGAGAGAGAGAGAGAGAGATAGAGAGAGAGAGAGAGAGAGAGAGAGAGAGAGAGAGGGAGAGAGAGAGAGAGAGAGAGAGAGAGAGAAAGAGAGATAACTTTACAAGTCACATGTATGGAGGAGTGTAGCCAGGCAGTGCAACCCCCAGTTAGAACTGGGCTAGAGTACAGTATGCGGCTGTGAGCCTCAGCGGAGGAAACCTAGATACACCACTGATAACCTGTATATCAAGCTCTCGATCTGCCACGCACTGAAGGGGGGAAATAAATAGCCTTCATCTCAGTGAGAGTGCTCTCTCCTCATTTATAAACGGGTAATTCTTGCCCCCTGTGAAAGTGGGCCATGCTGAAAGGCTGAGGGAAAAGAGGCTAAGACAAGGGCACTGGAGAAAGGACCAGGAAGAGAGGTGGAGAGAAAAAGGCTGTGTTCCCTCCATCATTACGTTTCTGTGGTGGTCGCCTACGCTACCTGCATTTCTGAGATTTCCCTGCGGGCCCTCACAGACGTGCCACCTTCCTCTTCCAATATCACATTGAGATTATGTGTTGACAAGCAATCAATGCAAATTGGCCCGCGTCTTTAATGTCATTTTTGTTCTTTCTTTGTTGAGCCGCTGGTTTTCTCCTTCTCAGCCCCAGTCTGAAAGGAGTCGGTCGGCCAGGCCAATTCGAAAGTGTCCCATAATTATAGACTTGTCAGTAGTGATTTTCATCAACAAGTGTGCGTGTGATGATCCGGCAGGAATGTTAATGACTCCTGAAATGGAGTTAATCAGTTGCAGGCACCACAGTGGCCACCTCAGCATTCTCTCTCCCAGGGTCCTCTGCTGCTGTCCTGTCCAGGGCCCACACTTGTTCAGTGCACCTTGGGATAGTGCCAGTTGGTGGTAGCCCAGCTAGCACATAACGTTCTGAGAACCGTATGTTTCTTAGAGTTTGGTGGGACTGGTGCAGGATAGTTGCTTGGCTTTGGAACATTCTCAGAACATTTAAAGAGCTTGACAAAAAAAACATTATTTTCTTGGTATTTCATTACTTTAGCAGAACGTTTCCTAAAAGTTCAAACATGGTAACATTTAATTTAAACGTTGGTAATGCTCTAGGAACGTTCTCCAACTGGTTTGACATTGGGAATGTTCTCAAATAGGTAGCCCTTTCCTACAGTCAAATTACCTTGTGGCCTGAATGTTATTCATATTTTTAATAATTTAATAATTAATAAACAATTATTTTTTAAATGGAAACACCGAAAATCTGATGTATCTATGTCAAATGGTATTTCAGTCTTCTGTGATGTATATAACGTGTAATATTGGGATGCAAACTCAAAAATGAATACATTTCAACTCTATCTCTGACATGGTACAGGTGTCTTCTTTTTTTTAAGCCCATAACCATGTGTGTAAGATGTATTAGTTTGCTTCAAAGCAGATTTGTTTAAGACTACCAAGAAACACTCTGTGTGACCATGATTTAGCCCACTGCAATAAAAGGTTTTAAGAGCTCCTTGGTCTTCATGGTGCCGCTTGCTTGGTGGTGCCCCTTGCTTAGGGGTGTTGCAGACTCTGGGGCCTTTCAGAACAGGTGTAGTACACATACTGAGATCATGTAACAGATCATGTGACACTTAGATTGCACACAGGTGGACTTTATTTAACTAAATATGTGACTTCTGAAGGTAATTGGTTGCACCAGATCTTATTTAGGGGCTTCATAGCAAAAGGGGTGAATACATATGCACGCACCACTTTTCCGCTATTTATTTATTTGAATTTTTTGAAAGAAGTTATGTTTTTCATTTCACTTCACCAATTTAGACTATTTTGTGTATGGCCATTACATGAAATCCAAATAAAAATCAATTTAAATTACAGGTTGTAATGCAACAAAATAGGAAAAAAACGCCAAGGGGGATGAATACTTTTGCAAGGCACTGTATTTTGGACCTAAACTTGTCGCCGGCTTCCTGCCTTTCGGACAATGACTCCCATTGTTAGGGCGGAGACATGAGCATCTAGTCATCGTATATAGAGCCCTAGAGGGATAGGCCTACGCTTTTATGCCTGCTACGTTAGGTTAGATACACACAGATTGCATAGACCGCATGAGAGAGGAATGTAGGCCTACACAACACAAGGACGAGAGGGACAGAGACTATCTACTTTGAAGAACTAGTCAAATGATTTTGTCAGACAGCTTTACAGCATACTTAGGCAGGCTAGCTAAATAGGATGACTAAAGACAGTACATTTACATTTTAGTCATTTAGCAGACGCTCTTATCCAGTTAGTGAGTGCATATTTTTTTCATACTGGCCCCCCGTGGGAATCAAACCCACAACCCTGGCGTTGCAAACGCCATGCTCTACCAACTGAGCTACATCCCTGCCCACAGTACAGTATGGGGAGGACATAACGTTAGATGGCCTGGCTGGCTGACTGCTACTGTCTGAGCAGAGATGAGATGATGACTTTAAGGAATGAAAAATAATAAAGTCATCAAATAAAAACTAAGTAATATACACAACTGAAATATTGTATTATTTCATAGTAATGTCCTATTTTTCTATTGATGTCTACCCAATGTGGACCTGACAGAGACAATGAAATATGTTCAATGTTTTGGCAATTGAATGTTCACTATTTTGGGCTTTGGAATTTCCATAAATGAAGGTATAAAATAATTTTTACATGATTATTTCATAATACATTTAATGTTTAAAATAATAATTACAATGGAAATCGAATACCGTGAATATTTTTTAAATAACCAAACCAAATCCGAACCGACCTCAAAAAGCACTAATCGCTCAGCACTATCATGAAGACATGGACATAGTTGAGAAGGTACTGTATATGACACACCAACACCTACCCCGTGGGTTTCATAAAAGAAATTGCCTCTCAGCACTATATTTTATAATTTAGTCTAAGTTTATGGCCACTTTCTTTCACTGTTCTTGACTCCATGTACAATACCTTCACCTAATTAGAGGAACTATTCTGTATTCAGACACACTTCCCCCAGGGTCAAAGATTCAAATAATTTTGCCAGCTAATGGGAGAGCACCAGCACTTAGTTCATAATAATGTGTTTTTTCCTGAACAGTCTTTTGACACACAGAGAGATGCTTCAAATAAGCTTCTAGGGAAGTGAAGTGCCCACTATGGGGTTTCAGGCTTTAGGAGGACAACAGCTCAACTCAGGGGGCCATTGCTTTCGGTCTGCTTCTTTACTCCATTTTATCTTTAGCCAGAAAACTTGACCAACTCTGTGTGTGGTTGTCCTGTGTGTGTATGTGGTGTTGTAGGGCAGCCCAGCCCCCAAAGTGACTCTTGACAACCCCCATTCTGTCACACCTCTAGGTAGCAGAGGTTCTGTTGCGATAACATCCTGTAGGCCTGATATCTGATTGGACGTTAACTCAACAGTAATGCTATTGGTCAACAACTCCGATTTAGAATCCAAACAACTCAGATGTTATAAAGGGGTCTCAGATTCTTTCTCTTTGTTTCTGACCTGCACTCTCTCTCTTTCTCTCTCCACCCCTATGACTTCTCTCTCTCTCTCCCTCTCTGATCATGCCTAGAATAATACTTTGTAATGCTAGTATTGTCTTGTAGCTTAAGCTTTATGCCTTGTATAATGTTATCATTCATTTTACAATTATATTAAATATCTGCCTTTGATATAGACAATTCTTAGTTGTTTCTTGACCTTTCTATTACTGTAACCCAACTATAGTCTCTTGCATATTGCTAAATCATCTTTATGGAGTCAGATATACATTTTATTAGACTTTGTCATATCAATTGCATAGTCTTATTTATTATGGGTTGCATGTGAGGTATATACAGTATAATACATATATGATAAATATTACCACACTACAGTGTGACTGTGAGAATGAAGTGTTTCAGAGAATTGTATGTTTCACTCCTCTACTTGAAGAGTAACTTGCTAATTGCTATATTCTCAAACTTTGCTTTCTTCATGCCTTCTATTCTGTCCTCATCACTGGTGTAAAGAGATAAGCAGGTTTGTGGCATTTTGAACGAAACACATTCCCAGTCACCAATCATCCTGCTGAGTTTGACATTAATCAGTGGAATGGAATCCTGGGCCAAAACAGGCTAATTACCTTTTAAAGTGTATTGATTAAAGCAGCATCTCATCTGGGGCTTTCTTCTCTTTATCATCGCTTGTTAGATATGGCTTTGAAATACAAATACCAGCAGCTTAAGAGCTCCAAACCCAAACCCAGCCTCGGCCTCATCAGGCTGACTGGGATGTTGTTCCGCTAATGACTAGCACAGTGTGTGCTAGACATGAGTGAGGTGTGGAAGTCGAATTGGCGGCAGCCCACTGCACACAAAGCCCTTAGCCAGTGCTACTGACACTGAATTCTAAGTAGAACGCCAAGGCTACATAAAATGTTCCAGAAAGCTGCAGTTACATTTTTTGGGCTTTACTTCTGACAAAGCAAAGAAGGGATAAGCTAAGTTAAGTAATGAATCATAATCTACCTTTGCGTCCTTCACCTAGTTTCCCACAGATACAAAGTCCCTTTGAGCATGGTTATTAATGACACCTTGGATGGTGTATCAATACACCCAATCACAATAAAGATACAGGCGACCTTCCTAACTCAGTTGCCGGAGAGGAAGGAAACCACTCAGGGATTTTACCATAAGGCCAATGGTGACATTAAAATTGGTACAGAGTTTAATGGCTGTGATAGGAGAAAACTGAGGATGGATCAACAACATTGTAGTTAACCAAAATGACAGAGGGGAAAAGAAAGAAACCTGTACTGAACACAAATATTCCAAAACATGCATCCTGTTTGCAATAAGGCACTAAAGTCAAACTGCAAAGAATGTGGCAAAGAAATTAACTTTATGTCCTGAATACAAAGCATTATGTATGGGGCAAATCCAACACAACACATCAGTGAGTGCCACTCTTCATATTTTCAAGCATGGTGGTGGCTGTATTTTACATTTTAGTCATTTAGCAGATGCTCTTATCCAGAGCAACTTACAGTTAGTGAGTGCACACATTTTTCATACTGCCCCCCCATGGGAATCGAACCCACAACGCTGGTGTTGCAAGCACCATGCTCTACCAACTGAGCTACAGGAGGGCTATATCATGTTATGGGTATGCTTGTCATAGGCAAGGATTAGGGAGTTTTTTAGGATAAAAAGAAATGGAATAGAGCTAAGCACAGGCAAAATCCTAGATGAAAACCAGTTTCAGTCTACTTTGCAACAGACACTGGGAGACAGATTCACCGTTCAGCAGGACAGTAACCTAAAACACAAGGCCAAATATACATTGGAGTTGCTTACCAAGACGACATTGAATGTTCCTGAGTGGCCTAGTTACAGTTTTGACTTACAGCACCAGTCAAAAGTTTGGACAAACCTACTCATTCAAGGGTTTTTCTTTATTTTTACTATTTTCTACATTGTAGAATAATAGTGGTCCTCTGTAGCTCAGCTGGTAGAGCACGGCGCTTGTAACGCCAAGGTAGTGGGTTCGATCCCTGCGACCACCCACACACAAAAAAAGTAATAATGTATGCACGCATGACTGTAAGTCGCTTTGGATAAAAGCGTCTGCTAAATGGCTTATTATATTATGTGGTCCTCTGTAGCTCAGCTGGTAGAGCACGGCGCTTGTAACGCCAAGGTAGTGGGTTCGATCCCCGGGACCACCCATACACAAAAAAAAAATTTATGCACGCATGACTGTAAGTCACTTTGGATAAAAGCGTCTGCTAAATGGCATATTATATTATATTATTATTAAAACTATGAAATAACACATATGGAATCATGTAGTAACCAAAAAAATGTTAAACAAATCCAAAAATATTTTATATTTCAGATTCTTCAAAGTAGCCACCCTTTGCCTTGATGACAGCTTTGCACACTCTTGACATTCTCTCAACCAGCTTCATGAGGTAGTCACCTGGAATGCATTTCAATTAACAGGTGTGCCTTGTTAAAAGTTAATTAGTATAATTTCTTTCCTTCTTAATGTGTTTGAGCCAATCGGTTGTGTTATGACAAGGTAGGGGTGGTATACAGAAGATAGCCCTATTTGGTAAAAGACCAAGTCCATATTATGGCAATAACAGCTCAAATAAGCAGAGAAACGACAGTCCATCATTACTTTAAGACATGAAGGTCAGTCAATCCAGAACATTTCAAGAACTTTGAAAGTTTCTTCTAGTGCAGTCGCAAAAACCATCAAGCGCTATGATGAAACTGGCTCTCATGAGGACCGCCACAGGAAAGGAAGACCCAGAGTTACCTCTGCTCCAGAGGATAAGTTCATTAGAGTTAACTGCACCTCAGATTGCAGCCCAAATAAATGCTTCACAGAGTTCAAGTAACAGACAGATCTCAACATCAACTGTTCAGAGGAGACTGCGTGAATCGGGCTTTCATGGTCAAATTGCTGCAAAGAAACCACTACTAAAGGACACCAATAAGAAGAAGAGACTTAATTGGGCCAAGAAACATGAGCAATGGGCATTAGACCGGTGGAAATGTGTCCTTTGGTCTGATGAGTCCAAATTTGAGATTTTTGGTTCCAACCGCTGTGTTTTTGTGAGACGCAGAGTAGGTGAACGGATAATCTCTGCATGTGTGTTTCCCACCGTGAAGCATGGAGGTGGAGGTGGGTGGGTGCTTTGCTGGTGACACTGTCTGTGATTTATTTAGAATTCAAGGCACACTTAACCAGCATGGCTACCACAGCATTCTGCAGCGATACCCCATCCCATCTGGTTTGCGCTTAGTGGGACTATCATTTGTTTTTCAACAGGACAATGACTCAAAACACACCTCCAGGCTGTGTAAGGGCTATTTGACCAAGAAGGAGAGTGATGGAGTTCTGCATCAGATGACCTGGCCTCCACAATCTTCCGACCTCAACCCAATTGAGATGGTTTGGGATGAGTTGGACCGCAGAGTGAAGGAAAAGCAGCCAACAAGTGCTCAGCATATGTGGGAACTCCTTCAAGACTGTTGGAAAATCATTCCTCATGAAGCTGGTTGAGAGAATGCCGAGAGTGTGCAAAGCTGTCATCAAGGCAAAGGGTGGCTACTTTGAAGATCTCAAATATAAAATATATTTTGATTTGTTTAACACTTTTTTGGTTACTACATGATTCCATATGTGTTATTTCATAGTTTTGATGTCTTCACTATTATTCTACAATGTAGAAAATAGTAAAAAATAAAGACAAACTCTTGAATGAGTAGCTGTGTCCAAACTTTTGACTGGTACTCTAAATCGGTTTGAAAGACTTGAAAATGACTGTCTAACAATGATCAACAACCAACTCGACATAGCTTGAATAATGTTTTAAAGAATAATGTGCAAATATTGTACAATCCAGGTGTGCAAAGCTCTTAGAGACCCAGAAAGACTCACAGCTGTAATCGCTGCCAAAGGTGATTCTAACATGTACATATGTAAATACTTATGTAAATGAGATATTATTGTATTTCATTTTCAATAAATTTGCAAAACTTTCTAAAAACATGCTTTCACTTTGTCATTATGGGGTATTGTGTGTAGATGGGTGAGAAGAAAAATATATTTAATCCATTTTGATTTCAGGCTGTAACACAACAAAATGTGGAATAAGTCAAGGGTTATGAATACTTTGAAGGCACTGTATCTCATGTGTCTTAAAAATATACATTTCCATTCCACTCTTGAATTCAATTGAATGTAAAAAATTAAAAGATGAATAGCCAACAGAATTTAAGTTAATAATTCCAAAGATGCCAAGTAATTCGAGTGAATTTCATATACCAGCAGTGCAATACAAGTACACCTTTGGTTATGTCCTAAATTCATTTCTCACACGTGGGCTTTATTGATATGGCTTGAAGACTTTAGCAGTGGGAGTTCTCGTGTGAGTGTGCTTCTCGGCTGATGAACATGAGAGAGGGAAATGAATGGGCACATGGAAAAAGGAGGCTTTATCGTGTCTCCAGACAGAGACAGTGAGTAGGCTGGAAGCGGCCGTCTGTTGGCAGCTGTCCCTCCGTCTAAGACAGAATCATTCTGAGCAGAATCAGAAGCCTCAATCAAGCAGCCTCTTCAGAATTTGCACTGTCCGAGGACAGAGCATGAGACAGATCTACATGAAACACCTGGGGACGGTCATTACAACTGTCAGAGACACAGACGATGAGTCTCAGGAATCCCCCAGCAGTAGTCTAGTGGCCGAGTTTGAAGAAAATTAGGGCAAAACATATTTTACTTGTTGTTTCTAGGAATTGTCTGCGGAGCAACCTCAACCTTTTGCAGACCAATGGTAACATACTGTAACGACAGAAATCAGTGTTTATTTTGATATCATGATACCCTCAAGACTCCAGATACTATGCAGTTCTAGACGACCAGGATTGGTTGTATTTGTAATGCAAGAAAGGAACGAGGTGAAGGTCGGTCTCACAGAGAAGGAGGGAGGAAGGTAGTCCTTCCACCCAGTGGTCAGAAGGCAGCGTCTGCATGCTTATCAGAGTGGGGTTGGGGATGGAGGGTTGGGGTAGGGTTGGGGGAGGATGGGTTGGAGTGCCACCCCTCTGTGAGATGGTGCCTTCTTCTCAGGAGAAAGACCCAGGAACATCATCTGACTTCTAATTAACATATGCCCTCCCCATCACTCCACATCTGCATCTCAGTGCTCGCCCTGCTCCAGCCCGCCTTATACTTACACCAGGAGGAGACTAGAGGCGCTAGAGGGTGGTGTGTCTTAGCAGAGGACATGCTGCCACCAAATGATCACCCTGCCATATCTGTCCCCCATCTCCTCCTTCCCAAAAATGAATAAACTTCTCCTTATCAAGGCCCTGCACCAACCAGATGTCACAGCCCAGATACCATGGGTTCTCAGTGCGAGACGCAGCAATATGGGACGGACTTAGACAAGATAAACAGATAGGTGGCTAAGAATATATTCAGAGACCCAGAAGCTCGAGACAACACCCTGGATACAGACTCAGAGTATATAGTCTGTGTCCATTGCAGGGAGCAGAGATAGGAATTACCCAACTGAGGAAAAACTACCGGATAACCTGATTGTGTATCAATTGCGTATGTTCTGCTGTGGCTAGATTTAAGTTTGTTCCCCTAACAATGCCAAGAACATAAAATGTTATTTGACTTACGGGGAGGGGTTACGTGTTGTAAACACAAATGGTAATAAATCACATATGAGGCATGCACAGAATCGTCAGCAATTCTGCTGACGTTGATGTGGCAGTACTACATGTGACTCATACATCTCCAGATTATGGAAATGGTTTTCACACAAAGAGCACAAATTAAGGCAGTGCCCGAAGGTTGAGGCTGTTTCAAAACAGTGCTTCATTTTGTAATTTTCCAAATAGATGATGTTTGTGGCAATGTTCTTTTGTCATTTCCTCCTAAAAGGGAGCTTTTCCGGTAAACAATATATTTTTACACACCTGCAGGTATTACTGATGCCTTGTGAAGTCATTTTGAACCAAAAGAAACAATAACATTGCCCTCACATATCTGTTATGGATCTAAAGACTAATTTCCTCGCAATGGAAAACAAAGAATAGTCTCCCCCTTCCTTACAATGATATATTTAAGCTATTTCATCACATTCCCAGTGGGTCAGAAGTTTACATACACTCAATTAGTATTTGGTAGCATTGCCTTTAAATTGTTTAACTTGGGTCAAACATTTCGGGTAGCCTTCCACAAGCTTCCCACAATAAGTTGGGTGAATTTTGGCGCATTCCTCCTGACAGAGCTGGTGTAACTGAGTCAGGTTTGTAGGCCTCCTTGCTCGCACACGCTTTTTCAGTTCTGCCCACACATTTTCTATAGGATTGAGGTCAGGGCTTTGTGATGGCCACTCCAATACCTTGACTTTGTTGTCCTTAAGCCATTTTGCCACAACTTTGGAAGTATGCTTGGGGTCATTGTCCATTTGGAAGACCCATTTGCGACCAAGCTTTAACTTCCTGACTGATGTCTTGAGATGTTGCTTCAATATATCCACATAATTTTCCTTCTATTTTGTGAAGTGCACCAGTCCCTCCTACAGCAAAGCACCCCCACAGCATTGCTTCACGGTTGGGATGGTGTTCTTCGGCTTGCAAGCATCCCCTTTTTCCTCCAAACATAACAATGGTCATTATTGCCAAACAGTTCAATTTTTGTTTCATAAGACCAGAGGACATTTCTCCAAAAGGTACGATCTTTGTCCCCATGTGCAGTTGCAAACCGTACTCTGGCTTTTTTATGGTGGTTTTGGAGCAGTGGCTTCTTCCTTGCTAAGCGGCCTTTCAGGTTATGTCAATATAGGACTTGTTTTACTGTGAATATAGATACTTATGTACCTGTTTCCTCCAGCATCTTCACATGGTCCTTTGCTGTTGTTCTGGGATTGATTTGCACTTTTCGCACCAAAGTACGTTCATCTCTAGGAGACAGAACGCGTCTCCTTCCTGAGCG
Organism: Coregonus clupeaformis; assembly: GCF_020615455.1. Taxonomy (NCBI): domain Eukaryota; kingdom Metazoa; phylum Chordata; class Actinopteri; order Salmoniformes; family Salmonidae; genus Coregonus; species Coregonus clupeaformis. The sequence goes on from NW_025534143.1 coordinate 38,872, forward strand.
GTATGACGGCTGTGTGGTCCCATGGTGTTTATACTTGCATACTATTGTTTGTACAGATGAACATGGTACCTTTATGCGTTTGGAAATTGCTCCCAAGGATGAACCAGACTTGTGGAGGTCTACAATTTTTTTCTGAGTTCTTGGCTGATTTCTTTTGATTTTCCCATGATGTCAAGCAAAGAGGCACTGAGTTTGAAGGTAGGCCTTGAAATACATCCACAGGTACACCTCCAATTGGTTCAAATTATGTCAATTAGCCTATCAGAAGCTTCTAAAGCCATGAAATCATTTTCTGGAATTTTCCAAGCTGTTTAAAGGCACAGTCAACTTAGTGTCATGAGCCCTCTCACTCCACCGGGTTACCACCTTAATGTGTTTCCACTATCTTCCACTCTGCTCATCTCTCTCTCTCTACTCAGCCTAACTAGCGCCACCTGTCCCTGCTCTGCTCGGCTCTAATTACTCTGCCAGCTGCGCTGCATTACCCACTAACCTCTCCCAGTATTTAAAGTCCTGTCTTTCAGCTCTCCTTTGTCAGATCGTCTGCAAAGCTCACACCCCGGAACCTGTGTGCTCGCGCTTCTGGCTCACCCTTGTTTTGTGACCCCGGACCTGCCTGATTCTTGGATACTCTTCTGCCCCAGGAAAACCAGACCTGCTTTCTGCCATTACGACTCCTGACTACTCTTCGACCCCGGACTTCTGGACCACCAACCACCGGCGTCATCGGACGATCGCTGCCACTGGGGGGCACAGATCCAGCACATTGGACGGGATAACCCCTGGAGCCTTCACTCACTCCCTACTTCCCTTTCCCCTTTAGTTTTAATAAACTTTCTGGTGTGACGCAATTGTGGTCCTCTTGTCGTCTGTCTGAACCGTGACAGTACGATCTGACCATTATGGACTCAGCGCACACTTCCCCGACATGGAAACCGAAGAACCTGAGCAACCCACCGCCATGCTACGCCTGGAACACACTGAGAGAGAGCTAGGCCGCATGAGCGGCGACATCACCTCTCTGCTTCAGGTCGGCCACCAACAGCATCAGCAGTTCCAGCAGCACCAGCAGCAGTCCCAGCAGCAGCAACAACAACTCGCCAGGATCATCCAACTCCTCACCAACCTTACCCCAGCCAGTCTGCCCACCAGCCCTGCCTCCGAGTTACCTGCCCCGGTCATTGCAGCCGCTGCCCCGGAACCCAAGATTGGAAACCCCGAGCGGTTCAACGGCGATTCTACCCAGGTCCGGCCATTCCTGACTAGCTGCCGACTTCAGTTCTCCTTGCAGCCAAGGACCTTCGCCACGGAGGGGGCTAGGGTCGGGTATGCCATCACTCACCTGACGGGCCGAGCTCGACTCTGGGGAACAGCAGAGTTCGAACGTCAAACCCCCGCATGTGCAACCTTCGACCTGTTTGCTGAGGAGATGCTGAAGGTGTTTGACCTGGATTCACCAACCGCAGAGGCGTCTCGTGAACTGTTCAGTATTCGACAAGGCAGACGTACAGTCGCAGACCATTCCATCGACTTCCGAACCCTGGCAAGACGAAGTTCTTGGAACACACCATCGTTGGTGGACGCGTTCTTCCATAGCTTGGCTGACTATATCAAGGGACGAGTTGGTCTCCCATGAACTGCCTTCCACTCTTGATGAAGCCATCGCACTGACTGTCCGGATCGACAGAAGGATACAGACCCGGCGTCGTGAGAGGGCGCCAAGGCCCACCAACTACCGGCATTCGGAGAGATCCGACTGGGCTCCTGTCAGCTACTGCCACTCACCCAAGTCAGCTTGATCAGTCTGAGCCTATGGAGATTGGGCGAGCCTCTCTCACTCCTGCAGAGCGCCAGCGCCGCTTCACCTCAAACCTCTGCCTCTATTGTGGAGGTGATGGACATCGTGTGGTAACCTGCCCTTTAAAAGCCGAAGCTCACCGGGCATAGGGGGAGTCCGGTTGAGCTCAATGACCATCCAGTCCTCCGACCGCAAACCCTTGCTGCCAGTTCACCTCCGCCTCTCTGACTCAACTCACACCCTGGCTGCTCTGGTGGATTCTGGCGCCGAAGCCAACATAATGGACATCAAGCTGGCACGCCAACTGGGACTGGAGAACCTCCGTTTGACACCTCCTATTCCTGCCCGGGCACTGGACGGACACTTACTCGGATCGGTCACTCATGTCACGGCCCCGGTCTTGATGGGTCTGTCCGGAAACCATCAAGAAACTATCCAGTTTCACCTGCTCCCCTCTCCAGGCCAACCCCTCATCCTGGGTTACCCATGGCTCCGCCCGGCACAACCCTCAGCTCGACTGGGTGACCGGGGGTGATCAGGGAGTGGGGAGAGGACTGCCACCGAACCTGCCTGCTTGCTGCCGCACTACCCCTCGGCCAGTACCTACTAACTCCGCTCCTGACCTCTCCCATGTCCCAGAATGCTACCATGGTCTCAGAGAAGTGTTTAACAAAGCAAGAGCCACATCTCTGCCCCCTCACCGACCGTACGACTGTGCCATCGACCTCCTCCCTGGAACAGCCCCCTCCAAGGGGCCGTCTTTGTCGTTGTCTGCTCCTGAAAGAAGGTCCATGGAGGACTACATCAATGACTCTCTGTCCACAGGATTGATCCGTTCATCTTCATCTCCGGCTGGTGCTGGCTTCTTCTTTGTGGGGAAGAGGGACGGATCTCTTCGCCCCTGCATCGACTACAGGGGACTCAACGACATCACAGTGAAAAACCGTTACCCTCTCCCTCTGCTCACCTCTGCTTTTGAGTTGCTCCAGGGAGCCACTGTTTTTACCAAGTTGGATCTCAGAAACGCTTACCACCTAGTGCGGATCCGGGAGGGAGATGAATGGAAGACCGCATTCAATACACCAACAGGCCACTACGAGTATCTGGTTATGCCTTTTGGCCTCACCAATGTCTCCTGCTGTGTTCCAGGCTCTAGTGAATGATGTACTGCGGGACATGTTAAACAAGTTTGTCTTCGTTTACCTGGATGACATCTTAATCTACTCCAGAAACCTGTCTGAACACACCCGCCATGTCCAGCAAGTCCTTCATCATCTTCTGGAGAATTCCCTCTACGCCAAGGCAGAGAAATGTGAGTTTCACGTCAAGACAGTGGCCTTCCTGGGGTACATAGTGGCAGAGGGAAGTATCCAAATGGATCCTGCCAAAGTATCAGCAGTCACTTCATGGCCAGTTCCGGAGAACAGAAAGAAGCTGCAACAGTTTCTGGGGTTTGCTAACTTCTATAGAAAGTTTATCCGGAACTACAGTACCGTTGCTGCCCCTCTCACTGCTCTAACCAGCACCAAGCAACCCTTCACCTGGACCCCAGCAGCCGACAAGGCCTTCAGTACCCTCAAGGTAAGGTTCACCTCCGCTCCCATCCTCCAGATGCCTGACGTGGACCGGCAATTCATTGTGGAGGTGGACGCCTCGGATGTGGGAGTTGGTGCTGTGATTTCTCAGTGGGCTGCGGAGGATAGGAAGCTCCATCCCTGTGCCTTTTTCTCACGTCGGTTGTCCCCCTCTGAGTGCTATTACGACATAGGGAACCGAGAGCTGCTGGCTGTGAAGCTTGCCTTGGAGGAGTGGCGTCACTGGCTGGAGGGGTCCACCATTCCATTTCTCGTTTGGACCGATCATAAGAACTTGGAGTACATCCGCACGGCCAAACGGTTGAACTCCAGGCAGTCCCGCTGGGCCCTGTTCTTTACCAGGTTTAATTTCACTCTGTCATACCGGCCTGGATCACGCAACACCAAGCCAGACGCCCTCTCCCGTCAATTCCAGAAGGATGACAACCCCTCCAAGGATCCTGTGTCGATTCTGCCAAGTCCCTGCATCGTAGCAGCTCTGACCTGGGCTGTTGAGGAACAGGTGCTGGAAGCTCTCCGTAACCAGCCCGGTCCCAGCACTTGCCCAGCTGACCGCCTTTTTGTCCCCGAAAACCTAAGGTCCCAGGTCGTTCAGTGGGGACATGACTCCCGCCTAGCTTGTCACCCTGGCTCCACCCGCACTTACAACCTGCTCGCCCAGAGGTTCTGGTGGCCCGCTCTGAGAAAGGATGTACGGGAATTCGTCCAAGCCTGCCCCATCTGCAACCAACACAAGTCGTCCTGCCAGCCCCCAGCCGGATTGCTGCAGCCCCTGCCTGTGCCCAGACGTCCCTGGTCTCACATCGCCCTTGACTTTGTCACGGGGCTGCCCCCTTCAAGGGGCAAGACCGTCATTCTCACCATAGTTGACCGATTCAGCAAGATGGCACACTTCATTCCCCTCCCCAAGCTCCCAACCGCCAAGGAGACCGCCCAGGTGGTCCTGGAACACGTCTTCCGGATCCACGGACTGCCAAAGGATGTAGTTTCTGACCGTGGTCCACAATTCTCCTCCGCTTTTTGGAAGGAGTTCTGTCACCTGCTGGGAGCCACAGTCAGTCTGACTTCCGGATTCCATCCCCAATCCAATGGGCAGTCAGAGCGGGCAAATCAGGAGCTCGAGAAGGCACTGCGATGCATGACTTCACGCAACCCCCACTCCTGGTCGCAGCAATTGACATGGGTGGAGTACGCACACAATTCTCTGACCTGCTCTGCCATCGGTATGTCCCCTTTCCAATGTGTTTATGGATACCAGCCTCCTCTATTTGCCAGTCAGGAAGGGGAGGTTACTTGCCCATCTGCACTTGCGTTTGCCCGTCGATGTCGCCGCACCTGGTCACAGGCCCGAGCCACACTTCTCAGATCCGTTGCCAGCTACACTACCGGGGCCAACCGTCGGAGAATCCCTGCTCCCACCTACCATGTTGGTCAAAGGGTGTGGTTGTCGTCAAGGAACCTGCCACTCAGGGTGGAGTCGCAGAAGTTGGCACCTCGGTTCATTGGCCCATTCCCTATCATAAGAGTGATTAGCCCAACTGCTGTCCGGCTCCAACTGCCTAATTCCATGAGGGTGCACCCCACTTTCCATGTGTCTAAGATTAAGCCCATTCATGAGAGTCCGCTGGTCCCTGCTGCGCCTTGTCCTCCTCCTCCACAGCTCGTCGATGGTGGTCTGGTTTACACCGTCCGCCGCCTGCTTCGGTCCAGACGGAGGGGTAGGGGTCTCCAGTACCTCATTGACTGGGAGGGCTATGGACCTGAGGAAAGGACCTGGGTGCCAGCTAGTCGGATTGTGGATAGGACTCTCATCACCGCCTTCCACCAACGGCATCCTGATCAACCTGCAATCCGTAGGGGCCGCCCCAGAGGGATCCCTAACCGTCCTGCCCGCTCGGCTTCCTGTCCTGTGCCTGATCCTGTCTCGGGACCTGTCCCATCTCCCCGACCACGGCCCTCCGGCTTCCTCCGAGGATGAGGGCGTTCGCTCGGACCGTTCGGAGGAGTTCTAGCCCTCCTCCGGCTCCCCTCCTCCGCCCGGCGTGGTGTTGCTCTTGGGACTTCTGGGGCCGTCCCTTGGGGGGTTCTGTCATGAGCCCTCTCACTCCACCGGGTTACCACCTTAATGTGTTTCCACTATCTTCCACTCTGCTCATCTCTCTCTCTCTACTCAGCCTAACTAGCGCCACCTGTCCCTGCTCTGCTCGGCTCTAATTACTCTGCCAGCTGCGCTGCATTACCCACTAACCTCTCCCAGTATTTAAAGTCCTGTCTTTCAGCTCTCCCTTTGTCAGATCGTCTGCAAAGCTCACACCGGAACCTGTGTGCTCGCGCTTCTGGCTCACCCTTGTTTTGTGACCCCGGACCTGCCTGATTCTTGGATACTCTTCTGCCCCAGGAAAACCAGACCTGCTTTCTGCCATTACGACTCCTGACTACTCTTCGACCCCGGACTTCTGGACCACCAACCACCGGCGTCATCGGACGCATCGCTGCCACTGGGGGGGGGCACAGATCCAGCACATTGGACGGGATAACCCCTGGAGCCTTCACTCACTCCCTACTTCCCTTTCCCCTTTAGTTTTAATAAACTTTCTGGTGTGACGCAATTGTGGTCCTCTTGTCGTCTGTCTGAACCGTGACACTTAGTGTATGTAAACTTCTGATCCACTGGAATTGTGCTACAGTGAATTATAAGTAAAATAATCTGTCTGTAAACAATTGTTGGAAAAACTACTTGTGTCATGCACAAAGTAGATGTCCTAACCGACTTGCCAAAACTATAGTTTATTAACAGGAAATGTGTTGGGCGGTTGAAAAACTAGTTTTAATGACTCCAACCTAAGTGTATGTAAACTTCCGACTTCAACTGTATATCTAATCGGTCACCTGCTTATTTTCTACTTCAAAAGAGATGAAGATCTGCATTTTAAATACAAAGGAAATCATACAAGAGCTCAGCAATATTTGTTTTTTTCTCTCCTGATCCAAACAGACACATATTGATTTTGTTTTGTTGCAGGGGAGTGTGATAAGCAGGGGGAAATAATGAGGATTGTCTCATTAATGGATAGAGAATTCATTATGGGTCATATGTTGCAGACCATGAATAATGCATGAGGCATAAACACCCACTGTGGAAGTGGCGATCAGAGATGCCACATCACTCTGAGCAATTGTTTGATCATGTTTCCTACACCTGAGTGGAACTTATATTGCACAGGGACATCAAGCAGTGTTGTTTACCCAATACAAGAATGTAAAAGGTTTCTCGTAATGAGTAAACATTACTGTGTTTCGCCTGGCTGCCATTTGAGTTCTGTTTCCTTAAGAGCCTCGTGCAGGGAAAACCCCTTCAGGCTCGATTCAGTTTACCAAATATTAAAGCAGTCGATTTTTTTCAAAACCTTTAGATATTTCTTTACCTTATCTTGTTCCTGAAACAATACACATTTCATTAGGGCTCTGCTGTAAATGAAAAGAGGCACTGAAAGCATTGAAAAGCATTTTTTAGTTTTACAAGAGATAAGCAGGTTTGCTGCTCTTCTTGAAATGCCTTAGAATGGTCCAAAATTAGTCATGATAAAAAGACAACATTGCCCAAGTGTGAGATTATCGACTTGTAAAATGTTACAGTCAGCCCAACCTCTCTAGTGCCTGACCCATTTAGAAGACTCTAACACAGGCAATCAACCAACAGCTTAATAAAGCAGTATTAACAACGATGAACAGTTACATGAAAATGCTTCATCAAGCATCCCAATTGTTTCTGATGGCCCAATAAAAGAGCTCACTCAGCTCCACAACTACGTTAGTATTTTACCGTACGGCCGAGTTAATTACCTTTCTTAGCAAAAAGAGACCATAATGGTCCCTGAGGCACCTATTACATGAGCAGGGCTGAGGCACAGACAATCAATTACAGCCCACATGAAAAAATACTACAGTTTACTATAGAATACTACAGTACTTACTATAGAATTCTGTAGTAAACAGTAGCATACTGTAGAAAACCATACTACACTTTGTGGTATTCCTTGATCATGTGTAGTACTTACAATAGAATGTTCTAATATACTGTAGAATAATATAGTAAATACTACAGTATTATCCACAAAAAATAACTGTAGTAAATACTACGGTAATGTCCGCAAAAACACTACAGTCTGCAAAAATACTGCACTTTTTAAACCATAGTAAATACTACAGTATTTTCTTTGCATATACCCTGCCCATTCCCCTCCTCCATATCACAATTTGTGTCACCCATAAGTCAGAAACCTACATGCCAAGTATAGATTATATATTGTGTTCCCTACAGGTTACAGAAGAGAAAATAAGCTCGGAAATATGCTTTCAGACCCCAGTGCTACCTACCTACAGGTTATGGAAATGTTGCTCTTTTAGTATTTCTCCAGTAGGTTTCCTCAAGGAGAAAGTCTCAATTTCTATGTCAAATATAATAAAACAGAAACACTATAGTAAATACTACAGTAATGTCTGCATAAACATTACAGTAACTACTACGATATACTACAATACGCAAAAACGCTACATTAATTACTATAGAATATACTACAGTTCTTTTACAGTATTTATACTATACTTAACTGTAAATACTACAGTAAATACTACAGTGAATACTACAGTAAAGTGCACAAAAACACTATAGTGAATACAATAGTATTTATATGTGGGAGAGGGCACCATTGGTTACTGAAACTTAAGGTTGTGAGAGAAAAACAGGCCAATGCACCCCAATATAGAGTATTTCTCTTTTTATCTTCTGTTTCTCACTGTGGAATGGTGTTACTTCACTGATAAGGATAGAGAGAAAAATAACTAAGATAGACTCAGGATCTTCCAAACCAGAAGTCACATGTCTTTTAAGTCACTGACATGGGTAAACCCAATCATGATGGCACAGTTGTTACTGGTATGAATTAAGTATAAAATATATATATATATTCTGTGTGAATATGGAAGTCCTTAAGAAAATGTTTGAAAGTGTGTATAAATGCTGTGGATAAACACCAACAGGTTAGAGATAGATGGTTATCTCCACAAATGGTTATCTCCACCCTTCTACCACGAAAATACATTCACCTTGCCACCATACAGCTGGTGAACGCAAGCATTTCCCGGGACTGTGCCTCAAAACCTAATGTCTACCTGGCCCACCACTCCACCCTGGACTTCAACAGCCTTTACGACCAGGTCCACCTCTACAAGGCAGCAATCCCAACTTTTGCCAGGACCCTGAAGGACGTCCCCCTCAACCGCAGCCCCAGCACCTCACACAGACGCAACAGAGCAACGGACACCCCGTCCAGACCAGCGAGACACCCTCCTAGACCTGCAAGACCCCCTCCCGAAGGAGCGAAACAGGCCCAACCCCCACTAACACACCCCCCCAAGCCCCATCCTGCGACCTAAGAGCTATGTATCAGATGCTCAACATGCTCTGCTCACACCTACTGTAATGGTCCGGGCCTAAACCACACGAAAACAACACTAGACACTATGGAACACAAAGATTTTACTATCTCATCCTGTAATATACAAATATGCCTTTGGCCTAAAGAACAGGAAGCCAGACTTCACCAAAGAAATTGGAAATACAGATATTGTCATCCTACAAGAAACATGGTATAGAGGAGACAGACCCACTGGTTGCCCTCTAGGTTACAGAGAGCTGGTAGTCCCATCCACCAAACTACCAGGTGTGAAAGAGGGAAGAGACTCAGGGGGTATGCTAATTTGGTATAGAACAGACCTAACCCACTCTATTAAATTAGTCAAAACAGGAACATTTTACATCTGGCTAGAAATGAATAAGGAAATTATCTCAACAGAGAAAGAATTCCTCATGTGTGCTACCTATATCCCCCCAATAGAATCCCCATACTTTAATGATGACAGCTTCTCCATCCTAGAGGGGGAGATCAACCACTTCCAGGCCCAGGGACATGTACTAGTCTGTGGCGACCAAAATGCCAGAACTGGACAAGAACCTGACACTCACAGCACACAGGGGGACAAACACCTACCTGGAGTTGACAGTATTCCCTCCAAAATATGCCCCCCTAGACACAACTATGACAAAACAACCACAAAAATGGGTCACAACTCCTGCAGCTATGTCACATGCTGGGTCTGTGCATAGTCAATGGTAGGCTTCGAGGAGACTCCTATGGTAGGTACACCTACAGTTCATCCCTTGGCAGTAGTACTGTAGATTACTTTATCACTGACCTCAACCCAGAGTCTCTCAGAGGGTTCACAGTCAGCCCACTAACACACCTTTCAGATCACAGCAAAATTACAGTCTACCTGAACAGAGCAATACTCAATCATGAGGCATCAAAGAGAAAGGAACTGCACAATATTAAGAAATGCTATAGATGGAAGGAATGTAGTGTAGAAACCTACCAAAAAATAATTAGGCAACAACAAATTCAATCCCTTTTAGACAACTTCGAGTACAAAAAAAGTCACTGTAACAGTGAAGGAGTAAACTTGGCAGAATATTTTACCTTTAGCTTCCCTATCAAATAAAAAAATGTCAAGCAGACAACCTAAGAAAATTAACAACAAAAACAAATGGTTTGATGAAGAATGCAAAAACCTAAGAAAGAAATTGAGAAACCTAACCAACCAAAAACATAGAGACCCAGAAAACCTAAGTTTACGCCTTCACTATAGTGAATCACTAAAACAATACAGAAATACACTACAGAAAAAGAAGGAACAGCACGTCAGATATCAGCTCAATGTAACTGAAGAATCCATAGAATCTAACCACTTCTGGGAAAATTTGAACACATAAAAAAAAAAACACACGCAGAGTTATCTATCCAAAACGGAGATGTGTGGATAAACCACTTCTCTAATCTTTTTGGCTCTATAACAAAGAACAAACAGCAAAAACATATACAGTTGAAGTCGGAAGTTTACATACACTTAGGTTGGAGTCATTAAAACTCGTTTTTCAACCACTCCACACATTTCTTGTTAACAAACTATAGTTTTGGGCATGACACAAGTAATTTTTCCAACAATTGTTTACAGACAGATTATTTCACTTATAATTCACTGTATCACAATTCCAGTGGGTCAGAAGTTTACATACACTAAGTTGACTGTGCCTTTAAACAGCTTGGAAAATTCCAGAAAATGATGGCTTTAGAAGCTTCTGATATGCTAATTTATTTCCATTTTAGTCATTTAGCAATTGACATCATTTGAATCAATTGGAGGTGTACCTGTGGATGTATTTCAAGGCCTACCTTCAAACTCAGTGCCTCTTTGCTTGACATCATGGGAAAATCAAAAGAAATCAGCCAAGACCTCAGAAAAAAATGGTAGACCTCCACAAGTCTGGTTCATCCTTGGAAGCAATTTCCAAACGCCTGAAGGTACCACGTTCATCTGTACAAACAATAGTACGCAAGTATAAACACCATGGGACCACGCAGCCGTCATCCGCTCTGGAAGGAGACGCGTTCTGTCTCCTAGAGATGAACGTACTTTGGTGCAAAAAGTGCAAATCAATCCCAGAACAACAGCAAAGGACATTGCGAAGAAGCTGGAGGAAACAGATACAAAAGTATCTATATCCACAGTAAAATGAGTCCTATATCGACATAACCTGAAAGGCCGCTGAGCAAGGAAGAAGCCACTGCTCCAAACCCGCCATAAAAAAAGCCAGACTACGGTTTGCAACTGCACATGGGGACAAAGATCGTACTTTTTGGAGAAATGTCCTCTGGTCTGATGAAACAAAAATAGAATTGTTCGGCCATAATGACCATCGTTATGTTTGGAGGAAAAAGGCAGAAGAACACCATCCCAACTGTGAAGCACGGGGGTGGCAGCATCATGCTGTGGGGGTGCTTTGCTGCAGGAGGGACTGGTGCACTTCACAAAATAGATGGCATCATGAGGAAGGAAAACTATGTGGATATATTGAAGCAACATCTCAAGACATCAGTCAGGAAGTTAAAGCTTGGTCGCAAATGGGTCTTCCAAATGGACAATGACCCCAAGCATACTTCCAAAGTTGTGGCAAAATGGCTTAAGGACAACAAAGTCAAGGTATTGGAGTGGCCATCACAAAGCCCTGATCTCAATCCTATAGAAAATGTGTGAGCAGAACTGAAAAAGCATGTGCGAGCAAGGAGGCCTACAAACCTGACTCAGTTACACCAGCTCTGTCAGGAGGAATGGGCCAAAATTCACCCAACTTATTGTGGGAAGCTTGTGGAAGGCTCCCCAAACGTTTGAAGTCAATGCTACCAAATTCTAATTGAGTGTATGTAAACTTCTGACCCACTGGGAAATAAATAAAAGCTGAAATAAATCATTCTCTCTACTATTAATCTGACATTTCACATTCTTAAAATAAAGTGGTGATCCTTACTGACCTAAGACAGGGAATTCTTACTAGGATTAAATGTCAGGAATTGTGAAAAACTGAGTTTTAATGTATTTGGCTAAGGTGTATGTAAACTTCCGACTTCAACTGTACATGATCAATTACAAATATTAGAATCAGCTATTAAAGACTACCAGAACCCACTGGATTCTCCAATTACATTGAATGAACTACAGGACAAAATACAAACCCTACAACTCAAAAGGCCTGTGGTGTTGATGGTATCCTACATGAAATGATAAAATATACAGACCACAAATTCCAATTGGCTATACTTAAACTCTTTAAAATCATCCTTAGCTTTGGTATCTTCCCCAATATTTGGAACCAAGGACTGATAACCCAAATCCACAAAAGTGGAGACAAATTTGACCTCAATAACTACTGTGGGATATGCATCAACAGCAACCTTGGGACAATCCTCTGCATTATCATTAACAGCAGACTTGTACATTTCCTCAGTGAAATCAATGTACTGAGCAAATGTCAAATTGGCTTTTTACCAAATTACCGTACGACAGACCACATATTCACCCTGCACACCCTAATTGACAAACAAATAAACCAAAACAAAGGCAAAGTCTTCTCATGCTTTGTTGACTTCAAAAAAGCTTTTGACACACACATTTATTTCCACAGGGCCGTGTGGTGAGACAGGGATGCAGCTTAAGCCCCACCCTCTTCAACATTCAGTATATCAATGAATTGGCAAGGGCACTAGAACAGTCTTCAGCACCCGGGCCTCACCTTACTAGAATCTGAAGTCAAATGTCTACTGTTTGCTAATGATCTGGTGCTTCTGTCCCCAACCAAGGAGGGCCTACAGCAGCACCTAGATCTTCTGCACAGATTCTGTCAGACCTGAGCCCTGACAGTAAATCTCAGTAAGACAAAAATAATGGTGTTCCAAAAAAGGTCCAGTTGCCAGGACCAAAAATGCAAATTCCATCTAGAGCACACAAAAAACTATACATCGGCCTAAACATCAGCGACACAGGTAACTTCCACAAAGCTGTGAACGATCTGAGAGAAGAGGCAAGAAGGGCCTTCTATGCCATCAAAAGGAACATACAATTTGACATACCAATTAGGATCTGGCTAAAAATACTTGAATCAGTTATAGAACCCATTGGCGTTCATGGTTGTGAAGTCTGGAGTCCGCTCACCAACCAAGAATTCACAAAATGGGACAAACACCAAATTGAGACTCTGCATGCAGAATTCTGCAAAAATATCCTCAGTGTACAACGTAAAACACCAAATCATGCATGCAGAGCAGAATTAGGCAGATACCCGCTAATTATCCAAATCCAGAAAAGAGCTGTTAAATTCTACAACCACCTAAAAGGAAGCGATTCCCAAACCTTCCATAACAAAGCCATTACCTACAGAGAGATGAACCTGGAGAAGAGTCCCCTAAGCAAGCTGGTCCTGGGGCTCTGTTCACAAACACAAACAGACCCCACAGAGCCCCAGGACAGCAACACATTTAGACCCAACCAAATCATGAGAAAACTAGAAGAGAATTACATGACACATTGGAAAGAATTAACAAAAAAACAGCGCAAACTAGAATGCTATTTGGCCCTAAACAGAGAGTACACAGTGGCAGAATACCTGACCACTGTGACTGACCCAAAATTAAGGAAAGCTTTGACTATGTACAGACTCAGTGAGTCATAGCCTTGCTATTTAGAAAGGTCACCGTAGGCAGACCTGGCTCTCAAGAGAAGTCAGGCTATGTGCACACTGCCCACAAAATGAGGTGGAAACTGAGCTGCACTTCCTAACCTCCTGCCAAATGTATGACCATATTAGAGATTACACAGACCCACAAAGAATTTGAAAACATATCACATTTTGATAAACTCCCATATCTATTGGGTGAAATACCACAGTGTGCAATCACAGCAGCAAGATTTGTGACCTGTTGCCACAAGAAAATGGCAACTAGTGAAGAACTAGTGAAAATTATTTTGGAACTTATGTGAGTGTAATATTTACTGTTCACTTTTTATTGTTTATTTCACTTTTGTTTATCCATTTCACTTGCTTTGGCAATGTAAACATATGTTTCCCATGCTAATAAAGCCCCTTGAATTGAATTGAGAGAGAGAGAGAGAGAGAGAGAGAGAGAGAGAGAGAGAGAGAGAGAGAGAGAGAGAGAGAGAGAGAGAGAACGAGAGAGAGAACGAGAGAGAGAGAGAGAGAGAGAGAGAGAGAGAGAGAGAGAGAGAGAGAGAGAGAGAGAGAGAGAGAGAGAGAGAGAGAGAGAGAGAGAGAGAGAGAGAGAGAGAGAGAGAGAGAGAGAGGGGACGTTTTTATCTTCCTCTCTCCTTAGAGCATAATTTGAAGAAAAGCACTCAGATGTTCATTTCCCATAGTAGTGAGTTTGTCAGTCCAGAGAGAGTGAGTCACACTGAGGAGAGCTGCTCATTGACTGTAACACTTGCAGGAGGACAGATCTATATCACTGAGAGTTCACTACTGCTCTGAGTACCAAGACCTAATGTACTGTAGGTCACTATTCAATCAAATCTGTTTACCAGGTTTGTGGGGAGTTCCCATTTGATCTTTAAATATACTGTATGTGGATTTTTATCTCCAGCGATTTGTCATCATTTGGTGGCAAGATCACAACTGAAACATCTGAAAGAGACCAATAAGAGACAGGTGAGATGCACATGTCAACTACAGTATCTCAAAAAGTGTAGCACTGCAATTGTGAATCTCTCTAAGTATGACCCTGTATGTGTGTACAGGCACATAAACAGTTTCCCATTTGTGAAGCTGTCCATCTAAATACATCATCCACCTGTCACCAGCTGACTGGTCAGGCCATATTCCCAGCTTGTTTTGTTGTGGCCCAGAGATTGAGTGTTGATTGCCTGTCCCCTCCTGTCGTGGAGCACGGGAGTGATCTGGGACAGCAGGCCATTATTCAGTCTTTAGATGTGCTGCTTCTTATCACTACGCAGGGCTGACTGAGGCAGCTGCTCTTGTCAATGCGCCGTGTCCTTCGGGGATGGGCTTTGACGAGACCGGCCGCTCCGCACAACAACCTCCTCCTCCAAACGCACACAGACAGAGACAGACAGACAGACAGAGATGCACTCGCACACACAACCAAAAGAACACACACACACGTATGTACACAAACATAAACACACACGACACACAAACATGGGCCTGGACTTTAATTGGGACTTCAGATGAGCACTGTGAAAGGGAAGTGACAACTCTGCTCAAATTAAATCAAGAATATGTCTATTTTAAATAAAAAATAGCTTCCAGCCTTGTCCATTTGGTGAGGTTTGTCAGTGATGGACTAGGGCCAACATACAGTATGTGCATCCAACCCCATTTGGGGGGTGGGGGTGTCTATATAAGGGCATGTTTAATCACTGATGGAAACCCACCTAGTAGTATAGCTACAACAGGATACATAGCTAGACCTTGGTAAACCATGCTTGATTACTGTCCTCTCCAATCTGCTATGTCCATGCTGCTGCCTATGGCTGGATTAAGTCTTATCTCTCCAAATGCCTTATTAAGTCCAGAACACTCAGCCTACGGCTATTTACTGGTTCCGACCATGTATCAGGCTACGGGAGCAAGGAGTAAAGTATATACTCTGAAATAAGCAGAGGTCTAGTCTATAAACACTTAATGGTCAGTCCAGGCCTGAGAATTGGAACGCTACAGTTGTGATTATCTCAGTGTTTATCATTATGTTTGGTATGGGGGAACACACCATTTTCCTACACGAATAACGTATAGCAGAGGGATATCTCAGGGGAGGAAGGCAGAGTCCCCCGTTTGAATGTATAATTCTGAGCAGCTGAGGCACAGGGATAGGTGACAGGAAAAGACTAACGAAGTCCGATGAAACACAATAAGTCTCACAACATGTCAAGAAATGCAGCGTAATATAGTAGAAAAGGTACTGTTAATAAGGACTGAGGATGAATACCCACTGGGCACAGACGTCAATTCAACATTGGTTCAACGTAATTTAATTGAAAGGACGTGGAAACAAAGTTGATTCAACCAGTGTGTGCCCAGTGGCACCTGAAGAGTAAATGTGGGACTAAGATGGAGACCCCATTCTAGAGACCCATCAACTGGGTTTCAGACAGTTTTACAGGCAGAGCTCTACTCCAGTCTGAGCCCTGGGGAGATGACAATGGAATTTCATGTTTTCCTCTCTCTCTCCTTTGACAAGGGGAAATAATAAATAAGTTATGTCTGCTACAGCTGAATTTATAATATCTAGACAAACGCAAGGATTAGGCAGTAGTCGATACAGGCCTCTGTTCTGCTCTGTTCCGCTCTGTTCTGCTGGACAGACATCATACACAAGGAGAACAGGGGGCTGCTTTTTGATGTGCAAACTCTCAGAAGTTTGTCTGAGGTCTCTGGGAGGCAGCTTTCATCATCCTATATCCAACCTGCTGGTCCGCTGCAGCTATGCTTCAGTTCAACTGAAGAAGGACATTTTGGGACAAGTGTCAACTGTTACTTCAGTGACTTTTGAGGAATGATATGAGATGGAAAGGAATCTAACGTGATCTTCACCTGTCCAGGTGTCCTTTGGCAGCATAATGTTGACGTCATCAACCTCAATGAAACGTCATACCATGTAATGCTGCCTTGGAATAACTCTTCACACTGTACAAGTATGGCTGGCTGAACACAGAGACTCAGGGTTACTCCCAGAAGCATGAAGATGCCTTAAAGCCCTGAGGGGTATTGTTGAGGTTTAGCCCTGACCTTTGGCCACCATTACAAAGTCAGTTCTCTTGAGTCTTAAATTGAGATATACATTTTGCAGTGTGGCTGAGTGTTTGAAAAGACCATGTACTTTCAAAGCCGAGTGTATTCCTGAGTGTCCTTGAAAGATAAAGCAGTAGCAGGTATCTTTCCCCCATCTGTCTGAGATGCCCTGCTTTAAACATAGCTCTGAATCCTCCCTGAACCCCAGCCCAGCCACAGTAGGCTCACAGCATGGGCAGGTAAATGGAGTCTACTGTCATGGCTACCGACCTCTGCTAAGGCTGCTGGGTTCACTTCTCCTCCCATAGTGGAAGTCAACTCTGTTCTCCACAATGCTGAGTTCTCATCACTCAAGTCTAGTGTATTGGTAATAGTAATATTTGTAGTTATTTTCTTCCAGTTATCCTTATCAGCAGCAATTGCATGTGCAGTGCACCACAGAATGTGGAGATTACGACATATGGACTAACAATGAGAAAATGCCCCCAGGACAAATTAAAAGTTGGAGAATGTGCTGGAGGAGCATTGTAGGCGAGATTTTCTTCCCTTTCTGCACTGAAGCAATTTCATCATGAGTCACAGGCAAGACCTCGGAAGGTTATCATACAGTGTGCATGAGCTGCTTCAACAGCCATTCTCAAATAATGGATCTCTCTGATCCAAACATCGGCACATAAAATAGCAAATATGCTTGTCGCTAAATCCAATCTCAAATTGAGCCCTGGCCTGTCTTACATAAGCCACATTTCAGAGGAAGGAACCTAAATAATAGAAGGAATGGAGAATCCCAAAGCCTTTGTGTTCTACAGGCTCCAGGTGAACCAGAGTCCTGTTCAATCATCAAATGAATGGACTCCAAACACTCAATATCCCGCCTCACATCTGTCTGCTTGCCATGGAACATGGGGGTATTTTAGGCTGGTGACAAAGTTAGGATGAACTATTTGTTGTGAGTTTGAGGGTTTATAAAGGCGCTATTGTCACTGTTTAAGTTTACAGAGCAAATCCAGTTCAGGAAGTGGAGATGTTCTGGAAAGTCTGGAGCGGGGCTTATGGAGAAATTTTTGTATTCTTCTTTTTAGACTTCCAAAATTAAATATTTTTTTCCCCCCAGTAGCCTTTGTATGTCTCTTTACTACAAGCTGGAGGACCTTGGTATCAGCACAGATAAATAACCACAGTGTTATAAGGAAGAAATCTATGGCAAGAATCTATACTTTTTGTTGACCAAAGTTTCATGACACAATATAGGTCAGGGGTTATATTAAGATTCACGTTTTTAATGTCACATGCACAGTGAAATGCCTTTCTTGCAA
This sequence comes from Coregonus clupeaformis, assembly GCF_020615455.1. NCBI lineage: Eukaryota > Metazoa > Chordata > Actinopteri > Salmoniformes > Salmonidae > Coregonus > Coregonus clupeaformis. Next base: position 56,794 of record NW_025534143.1, read on the forward strand.
ACTCATATCTTAGTAGGGCAAACTCGCATCTTAGTAGGATTGGATATTTCATTTACATTTTAGTAATTTAGCAGACGCTCTTATCCAGAGCGACTTACAGTAGTGAGTGCATACAATTTTTGTACTTTCTCGTACAGTGGGAATCCAACCCACAACCTTGGCGTTGCAAGCACCATGCTCTACCAACTGAGCAACACAGGACCCATTTATTTCAAGTACTGTACCAGTCTGTATAAATAAGTCAAGCTTTGACAACAGACACTACACTGAGAAATAAGTTGTCCTTGTGCTGTATAGACATATAGAATGTACTGTCCTTTCCAACTTTCCCCTTAGTTGGATTTCACGGTCGCTATTTGTCTGGGCACTGAGGAGCAGAACTCATCACACTCTCATCCAGCAGTGCTCCATTAACACTGACTGTCTGACTGTCTGTCTGTCTGTTTGTCTGGCTGTCTGTTGTAAGGTACGCTTATTACTGAGAAATTATTAACGGGGCACCAGTCCAGTATTGGACAAAAATAGTATTCTAAGAAGACCTGGCTTATGAGTTATTTGAGCACTAAGACTACAATTAGAACAATAGTAATATTTGACTTATCTGAAGGTATGAATTATTTTGAGAATCAATTGGAGTTCTTTACCAGAATAACAAAACAAATGCAATTTCTTTATACAATCAACATTTAATAACACTAATCAAAATATTAACAAACATAATGAGAATGAAAAGGTAGGAAATGGCATGAAAGACAAGAAGTGACGATCTGGAGATCCTGATCATTAAATGATGTTATACTCAGTCTGTTGTGGCGTCTTGATTGTTCAGGCCGCATGGAGGAGAACAAAGGAAGAAGATGGCTGTGTGTCCTTTCTGCTTGAGTTGGGTGGTTTTTCCTTCAGGTTGTTCCTTTGGTCCTGAGTTGGTGTCCTTATTATTTTTGCTCTTCTCAGTGGGCTGCTGGCTTGAGTTCCAGAGGCTGTGCTCTAATTGTCTTCTTCTTTCTTTGAAGAAGGTTAGCTTAAGTGTACCATTTAGCCTACACTAGCTCTTTTAAGTGTCATGACTTCTTCTGAGACTGTTTAGTGAGTGGGCACTTCCATCCCAATTTCTGTACTGGATTACAGGTACTATTCCCTGAAAGGTACTTTATCAGTTACCTGTTCTGGCCCTTAAAGATGAAAGTCCAGGTCCTGTGGTCGGCCTACTGAAGATGGAGGCTCTTCTCCCTACTTGAGAGAGAGAGAGAGAGATCCAGCTTGAGAGGTCCAGCAGGATAAGAGGCTAAGAGCTAAGAGGAGCAGACAGCAGAGTCCTTTTGTAGTTCTGTGAGGTCACATAGTATCGCACCTACAGTGGGGAAAAAAGGATTAAGTCAGCCACCAATTGTGCAAGTTCTCCCACTTAAAAAGATGAGAGAGGCCTGTAATTTTCATCATAGGTACACGTCAACTAAGACAGAAAAAATGAGGAAAAAATATCCAGAAAATCACATTGTAGGATTTTAATGAATTTATTTGCAAATTATGGTGGAAAATAAGTATTTGGTCAATAACAAAAGTTTCTCAATACTTTGTTATATACCCTTTGTTGGCAATGACACAGGTCAAACGTTTTCTGTAAGTCTTCACAAGGTTTTCACACACTGTTGCTGGTATTTTGGCCCATTCCTCCATGCAGATCTCCTCTAGAGCAGTGATGTTTTGGGGCTGTCGCTGGGCAACACGGACTTTCAACTCCCTCCAAAGATTTTCTATGGGGTTGAGATCTGGAGACTGGCTAGGCCACTCCAGGACCTTGAAATGCTTCTTACGAAGCCACTCCTTCGTTGCCCGGGCGGTGTGTTTGGGATCATTGTCATGCTGAAAGACACAGCCACGTTTCATCTTCAATGCCCTTGCTGATGGAAGGAGGTTTTCACTCCAAATCTCACGATACATGGCCCCATTCATTCTTTCCTTTACACGGATCAGTCGTCCTGGTCCCTTTGCAGAAAAACAGCCCCAAAGCATGATGTTTCCACCCCCATGCTTCACAGTAGGTATGGTGTTCTTTGGATGCAACTCAGCATTCTTTGTCCTCCAAACACGGCGAGTTGAGTTTTTACCAAAAAGTTATATTTTGGTTTCATCTGACCATATGACATTCTCCCAATCCTCTTCTGGATCATCCAAATGCACTCTAGCAAACTTCAGACGGGCCTGGATATGTACTGGCTTAAGCAGGGGGACACGTCTGGCACTGCAGGATTTGAGTCCCTGGCGGCGTAGTGTGTTACTGATGGTAGGCTTTGTTACTTTGGTCCCAGCTCTCTGCAGGTCATTCACTAGGTCCCCCCGTGTGGTTCTGGGATTTTTGCTCACCGTTCTTGTGATCATTTTGACCCCACGGGGTGAGATCTTGCGTGGAGCCCCAGATCGAGGGAGATTATCAGTGGTCTTGTATGTCTTCCATTTCTTAATAATTGCTCCCACAGTTGATTTCTTCAAACCAAGCTGCTTACCTATTGCAGATTCAGTCTTCCCAGCCTGGTGCAGGTCTACAATTTTGTTTCTGGTGTCCTTTGACAGCTCTTTAGTCTTGGCCATAGTGGAGTTTGGAGTGTGACTGTTTGAGGTTGTGGACAGGTGTCTTTTATACTGATAACAAGTTCAAACAGGTGCCATTAATACAGGTAACGAGTGGAGGACAGAGGAGCCTCTTAAAGAGTAAGTTACAGGTCTGTGAGAGCCAGAAATCTTGCTTGTTTGTAGGTGACCAAATACTTATTTTCCAGCATCATTTGCAAATAAATTCATTAAAAAGTTGACGTGTACCTATGATGAAAATTACAGGCCTCTCTCATCTTTTTAAGTGGGAGAACTTGCACAATTTGTGGCTGACTAAATACTTTTTTTCCCCACTGTAGGTGTGAAGGGCCCATTTTTTTACCCTTTGTCTTAGAGAAAGAGAGAGAGAGACAGAGAGAGAGAGAGATAACAGTCATCCATAACAGTTCAGCATTATCGACAGCCAGTAAAAGGATTTTCAACATTGTTCAACATTTGACATTAAAACGACACATCGCTACACTGTGTATTTCTCTGTCCATCTCTCTCTGTCCATCTCTCTCTGTCCATCTCTCTGTCCATCTCTCTTTGTCACTCTTTCGCCATTCTCTCTCTGTCCATCTCTCTTTGTCTCTCTTTCGCCACTCTCTCTCTGTCTCTCTCTCTCTTTGTCTCTCTCTCGCCCCTGTCAATTAAATTAAATGTAAGGGCTTTATTGGCATGGAAACATATGTTAACATTGCCAAAGCAAGTTAAATAGATAATAAACAAAAGTGAAATAAACAATAAAAACTGAACAGTAAACATTACACTCACAATCAAATACAATTTTATTTGTCACATGCGCCGAATACAACAGGTGAAGAACTAACAGTGAAATGCTTACTTACAAGCACTTAACCAACAATGTAGTTTTAAGAAAAAATAAGTGTTAAGAAAGTATTTACTAAATAAACTGAAGAAAACAATAAATAAAATAAATAAATAAATAAATAAAATAGTTAAAGAGCAACAATAAAATAACAGTAAGGAGGCTTTATACAGGTACAGAGTCAATGTGCGGGGGCACAGGTTAGTCAAGGTAATTGAGGTAATATGTACAGTACCAGTCAAAGGTTTGGACACACCTACTCATTGTGGAATAATAGTGAAGACATCAAAACTATGAAATAACACATATGGAAACATGTAGTAACCAAAACATTTTATCTTAGATTTTAGATTCTTCAAAGTACCCAACCTTTGCCTTGATCACAGCTTTGCACACTATTGGCATTCTCTCAACCAGCTTCATGAGGAATGCTTTTCCAACAGTCTTGAAGGAGTTCCCACATATGCTGAGCACTTTTGGGCGGCTTTTCCTTATCTCTGCGGTCCAACTCATCCCAAACCATCTCAATTGGGTTGAGGTCGGAAGATTGTGGAGGCCAGGTCATCTGATGCAGCACTCAATCACTCTCCTTCTTGGTCAAATAGCCCTTACACAGCCTTGAGGTGTGTTCTGGGTCATTGTCCTGTTGAAAAACAAATGATAGTCCCACTAAGCGCAAACCAGATGGGATGGGGTATCGCTGCAGAATGCTGTGGTAGCCATGATAGTTAAGTGCGCCTTGAATTCTAAATAAATCACAGACAGTGTCACCAGCAAAGCACCGCCACACCTCCTCTTCCATGCTTCACGGTAGGAACCACACATGCAGGGATCATCCGTTCACCTACTCTGCGTCTCAAAAAGACACGGCGGTTGGAACCAAAAATCTCCAATTTGAACTCATCAGACAAAGGACAGATTTCCACCGGTCTAATGTCCACTGCTCATGTTTCTTGGCCCAAGCAAGTCTCTTCTTCTTATTGGTGTCCTTTAGTAGTGGTTTCTTTGCAGCAATTTGACCATGAAAGCCTGATTCACGCAGTCTCCTCTGAACAGTTGATGTTGAGATGTGTCTGTTACTTGAACTCTGTTAAGCATTTATTTGGGCCGCAATCTGAGGTGCAGTTAATTGCCAATTTCTGAGGCTGGTAAATCTAATGAACTTATCCTCTGCAGCAGAGGTAACTTTGTGTCTTCCTTTCTTGTGGTGGTCCTCATGAGAGCCAGTTTCATCATAGCGCTTGATGGTTTTTGCGACTACACTTGAAGAAACTTTCAAAGTTCTTGTAATGTTCCCGGATTGACTGACCATCATGTCTTAAAGTAATGATGGACTGTCATTTCTCTTTGCTTTTTTGAGCTGTTCTTGCCATAATATGGACTTGGTATTTTACCAAATAGGGCTATCTTCTGTATACCCCCCCTACCTTGTCACAACACAACTGATTGGCTCAAACGCATTAAGAAGCCACAAATTAACTTTTAACAAGGCACACCTGTTAATTGAAATACATTCCAGGTGACTACCTCATGAAGTTGGTGGACAGAATGCCAAGAGTGTGCAAAGCTGTCATCGAGGCAAAGGGTGGCTACTTTAAATAATCTATATTTTGATTTGTTGAACACCTTTTTGCTTACTACATGATTCCATATGTGTTATTTCATAGTTTTGATGTCTTCACTATTATTCTACATTGTAGAAAATAGTAAAAATACAGAAAAACCCTTGAATAGGTGTAGGTGTAGGTGTGTCCAAACTTCTGACTGGTACTGTACATGTAGGTAGAGGTAAAGTGACTATGCATAGATGGGGGTCAATGCAAATAGTCTGGGTAGCCATTTGGTTAGCTGTTCAGGAGTCTTATGGCTTGGAGGTAGAAGCTGTTAAGAAGCCTTTTGGACCTACACTTGTCACTCCGGTACCACTTGCCGTGCGGTAGGGTGGCTGGAGTCTTTGGCAATTTTTAGGGCCTTCCTCTGACACCGCCAGGTGTAGAGGTCCTGGACGGCAGGAAGCTTGGCCCCAGTTATGTACTGGGCCGTACGCACTACCCTCTGTAGTGCCTTGCGGTCGGAGGCCGAGCAGTTGCCATACCAGGCGGTGATGCAACCAGTCAGGATGCTCTTGATGGTACAGCTGTAGACCTTTTTGAGGATCTGAGGACCCATGCCAAAGCTTTTCAGTCTCCTGAGGGGGGAATAGGCATTGTTGTGCCCTCTTCATGACTCTCTTGGTGTGTTTGGACCATGACAGTTTGTTGGTGATGTGGACACCAAGGAACTTGAAGCTCTCATCCTGCTCCACTACAGCCCAGTCGATGAGAATGGGGACATGCTCAGCCCTCCTTTTCCTGTAGTCCACGATCATCTCCTTTGTCTTGATCACATTGAGGGAGAGGTTGTTATCCTGGCACCACACGGCCATGTCTCTGACCTCCTCCCTATAGGCTGTCTCATCGTTGTCGGTGATCAGGCCTACCACTGTTGTGTCTTCAGCAAACGTAATGATGTTGTTGGAGTCGTGCCTGGCTATGCAGTCATGGGTGAACAGGGAGTACAGGAGGGGACTGAGCACGTACCCCTGAGGGGCCCCCGTGTTGAGGATCAGCGTGGCAGATGTGTTGTTACCTACCCTTATCACCTGCGAGCGGCCCGTCAGGATGTCCAGGATCCAGTTGCAGAGGGAGGTGTTTAGTCCCAGGGTCCTTAGCTTAGCGATGAGCTTTGAGGACACTATGGTGTTGAACGCTGAGCTGTAGTCAATGAATAGCATTCTCACTTAGGTATTTATTTTGTCCAGGTGGGAAAGGTCAGTGTGGAGTGAAATAGAGATTCCGTCATCTGTGGATCTGTTGGGGCGGTATGCAAATTGGAGTGGGTCTAGGGTTTCTGGGATAAGGGTGTTGATGTGAGCCATGACCAGCCTTTCAAAGCACTTCATGGCTACAGACGTGAGTCTACGGGTCGGTAGTCATATAGGCACGTTACCTTGGTGTTCTTGGGCACAGGGACTATGGTGGTCTGCTTGAAACATGTAGGTATTACAGACTCAGTCAGGGACAGGTTGAAAATATCAGTGAAGACACTTGCCAGTTGGTCAGCGCATGCTCGGAGTACACGTCCTGGTAATCCGTCTGGCCCTGTGGCCTTGTGAATGTTGACCTCTTTAAATGTTTTACTCACATCGGCTACGGAGAGCGTGATCACACAGTCGTCCGGAACAGCTGGTGCTCTCATGCATGCTTCACTGTTGCTTGCCTCGAAGCGCGCAGAGAAGTAATTTAGCTCGTCTGGTAGGCTCGTGTCACTGGGCAGCTCGCGGCTGTGCTTCCCTTTGTAGTCCGTAATAGTTTGCAAGCCCTGCCACATCCGATGAGCGTCGGAGCTGGTGTAGTAGGAAACTGTGCAAATAGTTAAAGTACAAAAGGGAAAATAAATCAATATGGGTTGTATTTACAATGGTGTTTGTTCTACACTGGTTCCCCTTTTCCTGTGGCAACAGGTCACAAATCTTGCTGCTGTGATGGTACACTGTGGTATTTCACCCAATAGACATGGGAGTTTATCAAAATTGGATTTGTTTTTAAATTCTTTGTGGGTCTGGGTAATCTGAGGGAAATATGTGTCTCTAATATGGTCATACATTTGGCAGGAGGTTAGGAAGTGCAGCTCAGTTTCCACCTCATTTTGTGGGCAGTGTGCACACAGCCTGTCTTCTCTTGAGAGCCAGGTCTGCCTACGGCGGCCTTTCTCAATAGCAAGGCTATGCTCACTGAGTCTGTACATAGTCAAAGCTTTCCTTAATTTTGGGTCAGTCACAGTGGTCAGGTATTCTGCCACTGTGTACTCTCTGTTTAGGGCCAAATAGCATTGTAGTTTGCTCAGATTTTTTGTAGATTCTTTCCAATGGGTCAAGTAATTATCTTTTTGTTTTTTCATGATTTGGTTGGGTCTAATTGTGTTGCTGTCCTGGGGCTCTGTGGGGTCTGTTTGTGTTTGTGAACAGAGCCCCAGGACCAGCTTGCTTAGGGGACTCTTCTCCAGGTTCATCTCTCTGTAGGTGATGGCTTTGTTATGGAAGGTTTGGGAATTGTTCCTTTTAGGTGGTTGTAGATTTTGATAATTAACGGGTATCGTCCTAATTCTGCTATGCTTGCATTATTTGGTGTTTTACATTGTACGCAGAGGATATTTTTGCAGAATTCTGCATGCCCGCCCATCTCTCTCTGTCTCTCTCTCACCCCTCTCAATTAAATTCAGTTCATAGAGCTTTATTGGCATGGGAAACATATGTTTACATTCCAAAGCAAGTGAAATGGATAGAAACATAACTAAAATAAACAATCAGAAATTAACAGTAAACATTACACTCACAAAAGTTTTAAAGGAATAGAGACAATTTAAATGTCATATTATGGCTATGTACAGCGTTGTAATTATGTGTTGAAGTACAGAAGAGAAAATAAATAAACATAAATATGGGTTGTATTTACAATGGTGTTTCTTCTTCACTGGTTGCCCTTTCTTCTGACAACAGGTCACAAATCTTGCTGCTGTGATGGCACACTGTGGTATTTCACCTAATAGATATGGGAGTTTATCAAAATTCGATTTTATTTCAAATGTTTTGTTGGTCTGTGTAATCTGAGGGAAATATGTGTCTTTAATATAGTCTCTCTCTCTCTCTCTCTCTCTCTCTCTCTCTCTCTCTCTCTCTCTCTCTCTCTCTCTGTCAGTCTATCACTGCCTGTGTCTGGCACAGTAGGACATGGCCCCTGCTGGTGGTCTGATTGGAGCAGCTTGCCTGCATCACAAAGCCCCTGTCGATGACACTCTGAACAGTTGTGGGACCAGATGGTTTACCAACTCAAAAGAAACAAGAACAATAGAATATGGGCACCAAAAAAACGAACAAACACATCAAAGTGTCGCTGGTGACTTGGAACAGTCACTTTTTATCAAGAACACAGGCCCAAAGATAACATAGTTGAACTACATGGGATAGCCAGGAAATTATGAGTGTGTAATTTTGCTGAATGTCGAGCAGACACATTGTTACAGGAGGGGGTCGCAGTTCCAGAGCGATCCACTAGATGTCCTCCTCCGACAACCTTAGGCACCTCCTCACTCAGTCTGGACTAATCATGATCCTATTGGTGTCACCTGTGTCTACCTGTTCACCTGTGTATTTATGCCCTCACTTCCCTGTGTTCCCTTGCTCAATTTTCTCTGCTAGTTTCACTATGCCAAGCAGTACTAATCAGTGTCTGATCGCGAGACGTATGGACAGGTACGTGAGAAGTGTTCTCCCTGTTTCTTTATTATTTCAGTCATAGTTAGTATTTCGTATTTTGGCTGTCAGCCTGTTTTTGGAGTCTTATTTGCTCCCCCTTTCTTTTTTGTGATTAGTCCGTTATTTTGTATCCTGGCTTCGGGACCACCAGTAAAGATCCTTGTTTCACCCTCTCTGTCTGCACCACACCGCTTACAGACATCTTTTGTCCTCTTTTACAGTCCCTCTACACAGCAGGCCTGTCATAGCATTGTGTAAAGAAATCTATTACCATTCAAATTCTTGTTAACACCAAGTGATACCACCGGGATCACATTGCATTTCTCAACACTTGTCTCAGCATTTTGTATTATACTGTAGAGAAGGGTAACAATACAATTGTAATACAACAAATCTGGCTTCAATGTTTTCATGTAGACATATCTTTTCTTACCGGGCTTACTCAATTCACCTCTCAAAAGTAATACATAAACACAAGACTATTGCAACATTTTGCATGATTAATAACAAAACAGGCACAAAAATGAAAGTTCCAGAGAAACCATCTTAAATCTTACATTACATCAAAATCAGATGTTAATAGCTAGCTCTGGAGAAGATAATTCAAGCCCTGTGTTAATAAATGAGATGAGATGAGTCCTGTACTACATTAAAATGACAAGTCAGATGAGTTACCCCCACCAAATGAATTCTCAAAGGACTTAAAGGATGGACATAACTGGTAGCTCATACTGTATAATAGACATGCTTGTGATATATATGGTCTAAGTATAAATTAAAACAATGTATTAATTGATCTCACTTTTTGTGGGATACATACAGTACACCATAATGGGTACAGAGTCATTTGATTGAACACAACGTGGCTCTGGGTATTGTTGATATGGATTCTGACCTACAGTGCATCAATTTAACCTGACCTTGCACTCAAACGTCTGTGCTATGTGTGGGTCAATGAGAAGCTCTCAGAGAATACAACATGGGAACAATACTTATGCTGACTTTTCCAACCACAAAGACACATGCAGCTCATAAAGGTCTACAGCATGATTGTAACTGTCAAATGCAATTCAATTATGTTTTTGCATTAGTGAATAGCAATTTGCAAGATGGTGTGTGTGCTCTGGTGCGTTCATGTAGATTTGGACCAGAGCCATAAAAATATACAATTTATTCTGCTATGTCTATATTCGTTTGTTAGCCTCAAGGCTAAGATATTTATTTTCAAAGGCGAGTCTTACAAAGAAAATGCTAATGTTTCATCCCATGTTTACTTCCTCCTTTATTATCCAGCTGGTCTCTAAACAGAAAGGAATGGATTTGTGCTGACAAGTCAACTCCCTGTCTTCTCTTTTCCTGATCCCTTGTTTACATTTCATTCTCTCTGTACACAGAGGTGGAGTTTGTTCTTTTTGTAAACTAGCTACAGTATCAGCCAGAAAGAATGCAGTACACATTTCCTGCAGCCTCAACGGCACAATAGTTGACCACGGTAGAGCAGTGGTTTTTATAAATGACAGAAATCCTTCCAGAGATACCTAATGACTCACTATGGGCCTCAAGATCCACATCTTAGGATGTCTGGGCTGCCAGCTGAGATGTCTTCACACTCTTTATTACCCCCTGAACTAGTGTCCTACCTCTCTATAGAACATGGAAGTAGGGTTCCTACATACGGTCTCTTGATAATAATGAAAAAATGCAATCTGGTTCATCTAATGTTCATTAATTTTAAAGATTTAATTGGTTCATATTTCAAAGGCAAGTCCTTTTTACACATTTCATAAGAAGTTCACAACTTTTTGAGCTCTATCAAAGCCCACTACTTCTTAACTAGAACTTGAAAGTACACCTAAAGGTCGACCACCCATTGAGAAGTGTGGAGTTTGTGAATAATTCATTCTCACTGTTCTCTTCTAAAAACGGAGAGCAGAAATCAATTTCACATACTGGAGTCCAGCTCCTTATTTATGCTGTTGGTATTTTTGGATGGCATTTATTTTATAATTACTGTAGTAAATTATCAATATGTCAATTGATTTGGCAAGTGGAAGAATAGTGTATAGTAGGATGACCAATGATCCTCATACTCAAACTATCCAATCCCAAGCAATGAAAACTACTACTCTCTACATTTTCAGACACTTACGTTTACATTTTAGTCTTAGCAGACACTCTTATCCAGAGTGACTTACAGTTAGTGCATTCATCTTCAGACAGGTAGGTAGGACAACCACATATCTCAGTCATAGTAAGTACATTTTTTCGCAATAAAGTAACTATCAGCAAAGTCAGTGCTAGTAGGGGAAAAAAGACCTGGCATTGGACATGGATTCATTTGATTGTTTTTCATTCATTATTCAAGGATGTCAAACAGTATGAAACGAACACTAAAGCAAATGAATGGTATATCAGAAAGGCTTCACTGAATGCCACAACAATATGTTGAACAAGGGTAGCAGCTGTAGACCAAGGATTAAATCTCTGGCACAATTCAATGGCCATGGAGTCAACGGGGCCTATGCTGCCATGGTAACTGACCCTTTGGCTGCAAGTGACGACTGAGGCTGCTGTTCGAGGACAGACCCCACACCACAGCACAGCACAATCCTCTGGTTTGGCACCAGCCACAGTCGTTAGGGGCCATTGCCACATTTTACATTACATTTTAGTCATTTAGCAGATGCTCTTATCCAGAGCGACTTACAGTTAGTGAGTGCATACATTTTCATACTGGCCCCCCGTGGGAAACGAACCCACAACCCTGGCGTTGCAAGCACCATGCTCTACCAATTGAGCTACAGGGGACACCCCTGCCAGCAGTCCACACCATCTGATCATCAAACAGTGATTTGGTGACTCAATAGAAATCTTCTAAGTAATGTCTAAGTTGAAATGCAGGACAAAAGGATAGGACAAAATATAGCATGTACATAAAGATAGATGTTTCAGCCCTACTGAATCTCAACTAGGTTCATTATATTGGTTGTAATATATTTTCCTAATTGAGCATGGCATATTTGGCCTAGGACTTGCCTTTATGAAAATGACAAAGGCTGTCTTATTGCTAACAGAACGTGAAGTATAAAACCGTTCTATGTTCCCTAAAGAAAAAACATCACAGCCACTGCCCAGGCACTCTGTATCTGTGCTCACAAACCATTGCAGGAAGATAAATGGAGCTTTCTGGGGGGAATGGATACTGTGTCATCCATTCACAGAGCAACGGAAGACTGGTCACAGCAGAATGTAACCAGTGGTACACAGAGGAAATTCTGCTTCAGTCTGCTTGAATGGACACGCCTGTAAGTGAGGCTTACTGTCATAGTTACAGTGTTCTTCTGCCACAATCTAATAAAATTCTGTAATACCTATGTTACTCTTTAGAGAGCCGTTTAGCTTTATGGGACACGGATACTGTTTACTTGTCATATCAAGGTGTGACAGATGAAACCGCCAGTTGATTGTTGATACGGTTGCTCCCTGCAACTACATGACCAGGTAGAATTAAAGTAATATAACGTTGTATTATTTTAGCCATTTTAGATTTTTGAACTATTTGTATTGTCCTTTTAAAACACTGCTTGCATGCTTATCTACATACATGTGCTTATCCACATACAATTTGCTTATCCATGTAGATTAGAGTTAATGTCATTTCTTACAAAAAAAGCCAATCTATCTGTAGTGGATTTAATAATTTAGGGGTCTGTAATAAATCACCTTCAGAGGTCCTTTGGAGGCCGGGGGCACTTCTAATTTCAAATGGGTGAAATATATCTAGCTGCTCCATAGCAACCAGTCAACCCAGCAGAACCAATGATGTTCTAGCAATCATCTTCTGGCCCACGTGGGTGGCATTTTAAAGAGTCTACCATCACAAAGGTAGGAGGGTACTGGTGAAAGAGGAAACTCTAATGTGGCTCAAAGCAAATGGAGCTCTGACGTAGGGGAGTGTCTGTGAGTCCCCAACTTACCTTTGGTCGTCCTTGAAAGACTGCTGTTGTCAATTCCCCTCCCACCCAACATATTTTCTCTTTGCTCAACTCCCACCTACTTAACACACTCTCACTCCATCTGTCTCACACACACACCCACACACAGCTGTGTTTTCGTGAAATGTCTGGACTTTTTGGAGTGTACAAATGTTTTCACCATTAAAAAATATATTTTCCCTAAACCTAGCTGTCACGCCCTGGCTCTGGGACTCTGTTATGTTGAGCCAGGGTGTGTTGTTTCTTTGTGTTTTGTGTGCTAGGGTGATATTTTAGTGCTTGTGTTTCTATGTTGGCCGGGGTGGTTCTCAATCAGAGGCAACGTGAATCAGCTGTTGCTTGTTGTCTCTGATTGGGAACCAAACCAGTGGTGCGCTTCGTCAGCCCGGTTCGGCCCGTCCCTGCTCCCCGCACCAAGCCAATGGTGCGCGTCGTCAGCCCGGTCCGGCCTGTTCCTGCTTCCCGCACCAAGCCAGTGGTGCGCTTCGTCAGCCCGGTTCGGCCCGTCCCTGCTCCCCGCACCAAGCCAATGGTACGCGTCGTCAGCCCGGTCCGGCCTGTTCCTGCTTCCCGCACCAAGCCAGTGGTGCGCTTCGTCTGCCCGGTTCGGCCCGTCCCTGCTCCCCGCACCAAACCAGTGGTGCGCTTCGTCAGCCCGGTTCGGCCCGTCCCTGCTCCCAGCACCAAACCAGTGGTGCGCTTCGTCAGCCCGGTTCGGCCCGTCCCTGCTCCCCGCACCAAGCCAGTGGTGCGCTTCGTCAGCCCGGTTCGGCCCGTCCCTGCTCCCCGCACCAAACCAGTGGTGCGCTTCGTCAGCCCGGTTCGGCCCATCCCTGCTCCCCGCACCAAGCCAATGGTGCGCGTCGTCAGCCCGGTCCGGCCTGTTCCTGCTCCCCGCACCAAACCAGTGGTGCGCTTCGTCAGCCCGGTTCGGCCCGTCCCTGCTCCCCGCACCAAGCCAATGGTGCGGCGTCGTCAGCCCGGTCCGGCCTGTTCCTGCTCCCCGCACCAAACCAGTGGTGCGCTCGTCAGCCCGGTTCGGCCCGTCCCTGCTCCCGCACCAAGCCAATGGTGCGCCGTCCAGCCCGGTTCGGCCCGTCCCTGCTCCCCGCACCAAGCCAATGGTGCGCGTCGTCAGCCCGGTCCGGCCCGTCCCTGCTCCCCGCACCAAGCCTGTGGTGCGCGTCGTCAGTCCGGCACAGTCCGGATTGCCGGACCGGCACAGACCGGCACAGTCCGGATCGTCAGTCCGGCACAGTCCGGATTGCTCCACTCCGGAGCTAGAGCAATCCGCTCCACCAGTGTTCAGTCCAGCTCCGGCCAGCAGGGCCAGACCGGACCAGGGGCGCTTTGGGGGGTTAGAGAGGGAGTGGGGGTCATGCCCGGAGCCGGAACCACCTCCGAGGAGGAATGTCCACCCGGCCCTCCCCTGTTCGGTTTATGTTTGGCGCGGTCGCAGTCCGCGCCTTTGGGGGGGGGGGGGGTACTGTCATGCCCTGGCTCTGGGACTCTGTTATGTTGAGCCAGGGTGTGTTGTTTCTTTTTGTTTTGTGTGCTAGGGTGATATTTTAGTGCTTATGTTTCTATGTTGGCCGGGGTGGTTCTCAATCAGAGGCAACGTGAATCAGCTGTTGCTTGTTGTCTCTGATTGGGACCATACTTAGGCAGCCGTTTGGGCATTGTCATGTGTGGGATCTTGTTCAGTATGGTTTGTATTGTAACCAAGGACTTCACGTTTCGTATCGTTTGTTGTTTAGTTCGTGTGGTGTTCTCTAAATAATAAAGTATGTTCACATTCCACGCTGCGCATTGGTCCTCTCTTCCCGACGATCGTGACACTAGCCCTAACTCTAAACCTAACCCTAAACCTAACCCCAAAACCCTAAACTTAAAATAGCATTTGAACAAATTCAGGACCAGAAAAAAGTCCATACTTTTCATATAAGTTCTTGTTTTCCTACCTTTTGTCACGCCCTGGCTCTGGGGACTCTGTTATGTTGAGCCAGGGTGTGTAGAGTCTATGTTTTGTGTTTCTATGTTCAGGATCTAGTTGATGTGTTTCTATGTTGGCCGGGGTGGTTCTCAATCAGAGGCAACGTGAATCAGTTGTTGCTTGTTGTCTCTGATTGGGAACCATACTTAGGTAGTCGTTTGGCATTTGTGTGGTGTAGTATCTTGTTCCGTGTTGGTTTGTTTGTTAAACCGAGGACTTCACGTTTCGTTTTGTCGTTTTGTTCGTTGTGTAAGTACTCTAATAAAAGATGTACGCATTCCACGCTGCGCCTTGGCCCGTTTCTTCAAATGACGAGCGTGACAGAAGATACCACCTCGACTGGGTCAAGCAGCGTGAAGAGGAGAGAGGTTGGACTTGGGAGCAGAGGATGGAGAGTCTGGCGAGAGCCATGGAGGCCATATCCACGGGGGAGAGGCACCCCCAAGAAATATTTAGGGGGGGGGGCACATGGCATGGGCGACGGGGCTGCTGGAGGCAGATAAAGGGCGAGTTGGTGGACGAGGAGAGAAGGCCACCGGGTTACGGGAGCCATTGGTGATTAGAGGGAGGGAAAGTGTAGAGGCACGGCGAGAGGTACTGAATTGTGTTGCCAGTCCGGTCCGGCCCGTTCCTGATCCCCGTATAAGGCCAGTGGTGTGTGTTCCCAGTGCGGTCCGGCCTGTTCCTGTCCCTCGCACCAAGCCTGTGATGCGCGTTGCCAGCCCGGCCCGGCCGGTTCCTGCTCCTCGCACCAAGCCAATGGTGCGCGTCGTCAGCCCGGTCCGGCCTGTTCCTGCCTCTCGCACCAAGCCAATGGTGCGCGTCGCCAGCCCGGTCCGGCCTGTTCCTGTCCCTCGCACCAAGCCAGTGGTGCGCGTCGCCAGCCCGGCCCGGCCTGTTCCTGCTCCCCGCACCAAGCCTGTGGGGAGCATCGTCAGTCCGGTCCGGCCTGTTCCTACTCCCCGCACCAAGCCTGTGGTGCGCGTCGCCAGCCCGGTCCGGCCCGTTCCTGCTCCCCGCACCAAGTCTATGGTGCACGTCGTCAGCCCGGCCCGGCCCGTTCCTGCTCCCCGCACCAAGCCAATGGTGCGCGTCGCCAGCCCGGTCCGGCCCATTCCTGCTCCCCGCACCAAGCCAATGGTGCGCGTCATCAGTCCGGTCCGGCCTGTTCCTGCTCCCCGCACCAAGCCTGTGGTGCGCGTTGCCAGCCCGGTCCGGCCCATTCCTGCTTCCCGCACCAAGTCTATGGTGCGCGTCGTCAGTCTGGCACAGCCCGTGCCCGTTTCACCGGTGCCTGGTCAGGTACCGGTCAGCTGCTCCACACCGGAGCCTAAGCAATCCGCTCCACCGATGTCCAGTCCAGCTCCAGCCAGCGGGGCCAGACCAGACCAGGGGCGCTACGGGGGTAGTTGTTAGAGGGTGGTGGTCAAGCCCGGAGCCGGATCCGCCTCCAAGGAGGAATGCCCACCCGGCCCTCCCCTGTTCGGTTTATGTTTGGCGCGGTCGCAGTCCGCGCCTTTGGGGGGGGGTACTGTCACGCCCTGGCTCTGGGGACTCTGTTATGTTGAGCCAGGGTGTGTAGAGTCTATGTTTTGTGTTTCTATGTTCAGGATCTAGTTGATGTGTTTCTATGTTGGCCGGGGTGGTTCTCAATCAGAGGCAACGTGAATCAGCTGTTGCTTGTTGTCTCTGATTGGGAACCATACTTAGGTAGTCGTTTGGCATTTGTGTGGTGTGGTATCTTGTTCCGTGTTGGTTTGTTTGTTAAACCGAGGACTTCACGTTTCGTTTTGTCATTTGGGTCCTGCTAATGTAGGAAAACAAGTACACACACACGTGTAAAGGACATCACGCTGCTTGCTTAGCGAGTACCACCTCCTCCTGATTCAGCTCACACTGAGGCTCGAATCCAGGAACTCTGCCTTGCTAGCACACGTCACCGCCCTCCTGAAGTGTCTTACCGGTCGGAGCCACCTCAGGCTGAGGAGTAAGCTTCACACATCCCCATATGCTACATTCACCTTTCAAACTTACTCAACAGTGACTCCAGCGTTGAGCAGTGCGCAACTGTAAATCTGGGTCACGGCACCACTGTAAAGGACGTCACGCTGCTTGCTTAGCGAGTACCACTTCGTCCTGATTCATCCATGCGCACACACACACAATCTTGTTATTTTCTTCATGGGGCATTAGACCTTTGCTCATAATTATCCACATGATGATTACAGTCAAAATTACCAACACACTTATTTCATCACTTTCCTTTGGAATGTGTTGCTGTGATGAATGCAACAATTACACTGAGGCGTTGTGTCCTTAACACTTTGACATCTGGCATAATATGTGTCTGTATATCCACAGCTTCATTTCATCCAGTTCAATATGGAGATTGCGGCTGTGTTGCTTGGAGGTCGGGATAAAATGACCCATGCAATTTCTATTTGTGCATCCGTATTCACAGATGCACTATTAATTATTGTAACATTTGTGATTATACGTCTGGCACTCATATACAGTATACACATAAAAGTCTGCACATTGTAATTTCATGATAACATTTTTAATTTAACACATTTATGGTATGAAAACATTGGTCTGTTCAGTTGTAGTTCCTAACACCCCCAGATTGAGAGCCACGCAGAGCTGTCCATGCTGCTGAATGCTTTGTAAAGCCGTACAATGATTTTCTTTATTTCTCTTGATTTAAGTGTTTTTTACAAGCTTATTGTATAGGAAATAAAACAAAATGAATAACACATAAATACATGTACCTACAACATTACATATTGTATTACTGCTATTGAGCCGTAAAGTCTGACCTTCAAATCTAACCCCAAGTTGCCACCCTATTCCAACAGTCCTGTCTGCGTGCTAGCCCAGGCATTCCAACCTGATCTGCTGGGTTGAGGCAGTTCCACTCTGGTGACACTATAGCTACTGAGAATGGGTCTGTGCCCATGCTCCCTCTGTCTCTTGTAGAAGACTTAAAGGACACTTGGAAGGAATCAACCAGGGGATCGGGGCAATACCTTACAGCCCTTTGGCCATCCTGTAGATAACACAGCTCATCCACAGCCATTATCTGATGGATCAGATTGGCCATCAGATGTTCACAGGGCCTCATAAATCTACAGGCCCCTTGATCCCTCTGGTATCCATGGTAATGACTGAGAGAGGAACACAGTTGGCCTGTTCTTTTTCCAACCATTTGAGGAAGAGAACACAACTGGAAGAGAGGTATCTAACCTGAAATACTGTACGGTTTTTCTATAGTGGCCCTGGGTTGGATATTGAAGAACAATCTCATTAACATATTCCTGGTGCATGTAGGCTATGGTATATAGATTCCTACAGGGCCCCCAAATATCTAATATGTGCAGGGAAATAGGGGAAGCTGTTGAATGACTGTCTCATACATTGTGCACTGCAGGGATGCTTCTCCATTATTCCATTACCTTCAGCCCAATTCCCAACTTCTCCTCCCAATATCGGCTCACGACACCACCAGGTTAGGAATTCTACTCTAGCCCCAATACTCCTACACCTCCAATATCAGCAGGACGTGAAGGGATTGGGAGTCATTCTAGCTCTCTCTCTCCCTGTGGTACATGGGTATGCCATCTGCATGACAAAGCATTGCTGGGTCTGCCTCCTCTATTTCACCACTGCATGGTTCAGTGGGTGCAGTTATAGGTGATAAATTATTTATTTTGCTCTTCGTTCACCATAGTTGCTCTACTCGATCTGGGCCGTTTCCTCTCATAACACAATGTGATTTGAATGGGACCTTTCAAGTCCCTAACATTGAGCTTCAGCTGCATAGGCCAGAGCGAACCAAGATTCAGATGCATATGCAATATTATTGAATATACTTTGCTGGGGTTATTAGAATCAGTAATATAGCTGAAAATGGTTTGCTTCTGTGCTTTCATTGGAGAACTACCCAAAGCTAAGAATACTTTCTTTTTACTTCCTGACAAAATCTTGACCTTTTAGGGGTGGTTCATCATGAGATGTATATTCATTAAATGCAGAAGAATTAATGAAGCAATCTACATAACAAGAACCGAACTCAGAACATAATTTCTAAATTGAAAACATATAATGTTCACTGGTGACATAGGGCAACCCTTTACACTGATTAGGAGCCATTCTTACTATTGTCTTTGTGCCAGAACTTCCTCAACATAAAATATCAGACAGAACCGTAATGGATTCAGAAAGTAAAAGGAGTCACGCTTCTATTTAATTAGGCATGGTCTCTATTTAATTAGGCTAGTTCATGGCATAAGGATTTGATAGAATGGATCTTAAATTGTATTACCCTTTCACTGTCATGCAATTTTTGTTCATTGAATGAGTTGGCAGGGACAGTAGTCCTTCAAAGTAATTTAAGCGTAATTAGAAAAATAGCACTGCACAACTACTAAAAAAGAACAATTTACAAAGCTACGTTTCAAAGCTGGAATGGCTGAGAATGCTTTTGTCTTTTATCTTTTCAATATAAATCATGACTCTTTCCTTTCATATTGGTGTCACACCAAGATATATGTTATTACTCTGCAATTGAGGAAAGATAATTACAAATAGCCATTTTCTCAGAACCGTAGAATGTTATTTTTTTACCCAGGCTATACTGCCGCATGGAATATAACTTCAAGAAAGTATTTCAAAATGTTCACACTGAGAGTAACCTATACACTCTAAGAAAAAAGGGTTCTAAAAGCGTTTTTGCGACTGTCCCCATAGGAGAACCCTTTTTGGTTCCAGGTAGAACCCTTTTTGGTTCCAGGTAGAACTCTTTTGGGTTCCATGTAGAACCCTCTGTGGAAAGGGTTCTACGTGGAACCCAAAAGGGTTCTACCTGGAACCAAAAGGGTTCTACCTGGAACCAAAAGGGTTCTACCTGGAACCAAAAGGGGTTATTCAAAGGGTTGTCCTATGTGGACAGTCGAAGAACCCTTTTTGGTTCTAGATAGCACCTTTTTTTCTAACAGTGTAGGCCCCAATAATGAGAGGTTCTGAATACCCGTATTCCTCTCATGACTGGAACCAAAAAGTGTAGCCCCTCAACCCACTACTCAACACCTACTGAAAGTTCAGTGTGCAATAACTTCAGCTATGTCCTCCAACCCTCGAGACATCCTCTGTATGTGCTTTCCTTTGTTAGTGGGCGGCATTCATTTATATTATATTTCTCTCATAACAATAATAACCATCTTCCCACCTTGGACATTTCTGTCTCACAGTAGGATGACAGTGGAGTTTTATGTGAACATCTGAAAATCTAATTCCTGTCACCATCACTGTCTCTGTGACAGGCCAGGGGACCAGTCCCCCTCCTCATTATGCCTGACCTCTTCCTGTTTGTGCCCAGCTGTCCTTGCATCCTGCCCGCCACTGTCTGTTACGCACCATAATCATATTCAGCCAGTGGAAATCACATGACATATTAACTGCTACTGCGGAGGAGCCTGGTCAGTGACTGGATCAGCCTAATGAATGAATCAACCATGAAAATGACAGTAATAATGACATGAAAAGAGAGCCCAAAGATATCCCTGTCCTCTCCTCCACCTGTCCCTGTCCCCTCATAACCCCTCAATGCACCAAGTGGAGAACACAGTCACACACACGTCTTATGTTCCTATACGAAGTGAAAGAAACAGCACAAATACATTGTGGTGAAAGAGATCAATGAAGTCAAGAAGTGGAGGATGTGTCTTCTCAGCCGATGTAGAGGGAGGGAAGGAGAAGAGAGAGCAGGGGAAGGGTGAGTCTGACAGGGTCATGTGATAACTAAAGGGAAGGAGAAGAGAGCAGGGGAAGGATGAGTCTGATAGGGTCATGTGATAACTAAAGGGAAGGAGAAGAGAGAGCAGGGGAAGGGTGAGTCTGACAGGGTCATGTGATAACTAAAGGGAAGGAGAAGAGAGAGCAGGGGGAAGGGTGAGTCTGACAGGGTCATGTGATAACTAAAGGGAAGGAGAAGAGAGAGCAGGGGAAGGGTGAGTCTGCCAGGGTCATGTGATAACTAAAGGGAAGGAGAAGAGAGAGCAGGGGGAAGGGTGAGTCTGACAGGGTCATGTGATAACTAAAGGGAAGGAGAAGAGAGAGCAGGGGAAGGGTGAGTCTGACAGGGTCATGTGATAACTAAAGGGAAGGAGAAGAGAGAGCAGAGAAAGGGTGAGTCTGACAGGGTTAATATGATAACTAAAGGGAAGCTCATATCACCCAGACGCTCCGAAGCCTGGTGAATATTCATTAAATCTCCACAATAAGAGAGAATTTAATCTGCCAATTTAATTACGAGGCCGGCGCACAGGAACGCTTTGGTCTAGATTCCGTTTCCCCAGGAGATTCACTCTCTATCCCTCCTCACTCCCACGATGAGCACGAGAGGAGCCATTTGACCAGCAATGAAGGGAGGCTTGGCCTCACAGCTGCCTCGCCACAGAGGGGAAGATAATGAGTGAAGGATGAGGGAGGGAGAGAAGAATGGAACAATAGAGGAGTGTGGCCATTACTTCTCCATGTGTCCCATTATCCAGAGAAAACAAGCAATATCCAGCAGCACAAATTGGGACACTAGAGAAACAAAGATTTATTGGTGAGAGGAAATGGTCTGCCTGTGCAGGAGGACTCAGAGTCTGTAATAGCTTTAGAAAATACTTTTTAACACTGTTATTCCGACATTCTTCCTAGCTCTCTAGGTCCTGGGCCTTGAATGAATGATGGGGGTATAGTATGCTGGTTCTCAGGTCAATTAAGTAAGGCAAGCCAAGAGGGACTACCTATACGCTGGCAAACTGCTTTAGAAAATGTTGAACACAGAAAACAACTTTCACAATGGTCTCCTAACGGTTTGCGAAGATATACAACCTGACACAGTGAGTGGAAACATATCATTTCTTTGCAAGTAGCTATACATGGTCTAATGGGTGTTATGTTGCTGATACTGTAAATATTGCACCGTTAATGTAGCAATTCAGCTCCAATTTCCATTTCTCCTCACAGCAGTCAATGGAATATTAGCAATCTTATACTAAATAGTTTCATTACAAAAGATTTAAATCCATCTGATTTTAAAACTCATTAAAGAGTAATTCACAAAAATAATGAACATAAAGCCATTCTTTCTCAGATAAATTTGATTTCTCTCCTTTATGTAACTGAGAGTGCTTTGCAGAGAGAGACAAATTGACTAAGAGAGTCATCTAAGAGAGTCATCTCTGGAGGAGCAGAAAGTTACAAGTTCCAGTAACTGCATTTCATAATAAAGAAAGCATGTCTCAGCTACTTGCCCCCATATCATGACATCCAATTAGAAAAGGGTAATGCAGCTTTGCCTCCCTACATGAATTTCACCACCAAGAAAATCACACTCATGAAACATGTCCATCAAATTACTTCTACTGGAAATAGCGGATCCTCCTAATCTTGTCAACTCTAACATCTAACTTCAAACATACATAATAACATAGTCATAATGGACGACTAATACTGTACAGCAAAAGGGAGCTGGTAATTGTAAAATATGCATTGAGAATAGTTGCTGAGGTGATTGAGTTTAGTATGCTGCAGTTCGATCCTTGAGTAGGGCTAGTGTGGTACTCCTGCTGCACCTGGTTCACTGCAGTCTACTCTCCTGTGATGAGAGAGACAGGAGCCCTGCTGTAGTCTAGGTACCCTCTAATCACTAACCTACTCTGCTCTGCCTTGCCCATCCACACTAAGGATATGACTAGGGCTACAGCAGGAGATGGGTGTCCACCACAGGAGCTTGGTGGCACTTTAATTGGGGAGGACGGGTAGTGTGGTAATGGCTGGAGCTGAATCAGTGGAATGGTATCAAATACATCAAACACATGGTTTCCATGTGTTTGATGCCATTCCATTTACTCCGTTCCAGCCATTATGATGAGCCGTCCTCCCCTCAGCAGCCTCCACTGGACTGTCTACATACAGTTTCTGTCCTGTCCACGTTTTGAATCCAGGTAGATTATGAAGCTGATTGCCACTAATAGGAAGTAATACCAGACAGTAAATGGGATTCTAAAGCTGACATGCTCTACAGGCACTTATGGTTATACCTGCACTGTGATATGTAATTTTGTTTGCCAGGATAGATTATTTTCAGGACAGCTCTCCTGTTATTTTGGGAGTTAAGAGATTATCAGTGTAGAGAAGTTAACAGCATGTCAGTTTCACACAGGTCTTTACCATTGCAGCAGAGTATACGGGGATAAAATAAACTTCAGATCCCAAGATGCATTGCATCAAACAGTGGGAAAATCAGCATGACATAGTGTTGAGGCTGTTGTGCCTGCTTCTGCCAGGGTTGTCATCTCTTGATTGGTTTGCAATTGATGGCATTCTATTGTGCTGGAGGAATTAACTAATTGTAATCTACCGTTGTGACATCAAATGTAAAGAGATTATTATATGCAGAGCTACCCTGGCGCCTTTAGTAATGGAAATGTCAAGCTTTGTACCTGAGGAAAATGAATGGCCTTGGATAAGCTCAAGTCCAATGGGTCTTCCCCTCATTGCAAAAGACCTGACATACATTATTAAAATATGAATCAATACAGTCTGCTTTTTTTAGATCTTTATTCTGATCTCTAGCCCAGATGGATGTAGGCAGGGAGGCGAGGTGGCTGGAGGCCTGCTCTGGTCCACCCGTTGACCTGCTGTGTGTCCACTAGCCTCCTCCACAGATTACACTGTGAATTTCTCCGGCTTGTCTGTGTTTTTCCTCCCCAACAGTGGGACACCTGTTTCTGTTGCCGGCAGCCCTAGACGGGTCATCTAAAGACGATTATGTCAGGCGGCGGAGAGATAAACTGACTCTGCAGGGGAGAAGTGCGACTGACAGTCAAGATCATTTATTTCTCCCTCCATCTAGCTCATCTCTCTTTCATGTTTTTTTATTATTCCCGTTTCTTTTGAGTGGAGAATATGGGATGTATCCCTCCAGGGGATCAAAGATATTCTGAGCCAAAGTCAAGAAAGAGAGTAAAAACAACAACTGAAAATATAACTGAATATAATAGAAGATTCCATTTGGATTATGACCGGGAGCCAATGAAGCATAATGATCATATTTACACTGTAGGCTATGGGTGCTGGTGATGTAATTTAATTAAATGCTGTATAACCTTTTATATACCCTCCAGTCAGGAAATAGTAAATATTCAAGGAGGAATATAGAATTTCAATTGCAGCTTTCACACCTAGCTCCTCTTTATTGCACCCGAAAGGAGTACAACTACTGTCTGCAGGTATCACTAACAAAAGTGATTATAAACTCTCTTTTGCAAGCAAACAATCTTTTACAAGTATTCAAATTACCTAATTATCCAAAGTGCCAAACATTTGAAAGTGGTTTTGTGTGTATTCCAATTCCACCAACATCGAAGGTTTCTTCTTGCCCCTGAGAAAATCAGAGGAGGAATTTGAAAGCCCATTTTCAAGACCTGCTGATACAAAGTGCATCTGAGGCAATTGACAGGCTGTAAGGACAACCTGCTAATCTGCTGAGAAATATAGTGACAAGGTTGATCAGAGAATTGATTTGGCACAGTTTCGCAATTATTGGGCAGTGCAAATGGCAAGGGCTCAAAGCTTAAGGAATCTTGCATTGTGTTAAAGAAACTCTTCATGCTTCATTTTATAGGAAAATTGTTGGTTTAATATAGTAGTTTATTACTTTAAAGGTCCAATGCAGACATTTTTATCTCAATATCAAATAATTTCTGGGTAGTAATTAAGTACCTTGATTTCAATTCAATTCAGCGTGATTGATTTCAATTCAAATGGTCAAAAAGAAACAAAAATAGCTTCTTAGCTAAATGCAATTTCTCAACCAAAAATGTAGCTAGGACTGTCTGGGAGTGGTCTGAGAGAGAGGCCTAATGGGAGGAGCCTAATGAGAGGGATGTGTAACCTGAAAACGAACTGTTGGCAGAGAGGAGGCTAAACTCTCTTTGTTACTGGTCTATTAACTTTTACCACATGGTGACGTCACCAGGCAGTCCAAAATCCCCAAACATGCTAACATTTCAGGAGGTCTTTTCAAATAGCTCTTACCCCAAAAATGGCATTATCATAATTTTCTCAATTTCACAGCATTATTCCAACCTCATAGTGTGGAAATATATATAAAACACAGGAAACTCACATTTTTGACTTCACTGCCCCTTTAAATGTAAACAGAACATAGAGCATTATCATTATTCTTTGTGTTACTTCTGTGGTGCACAAAATGTCCATATGTTTTTTTGAAATACTTTTTTCTCATCAGCTTCAATTTGAACAGAATTCTTTAGAATCCATAGAAAACCACCAGACCAATTTAAGGCCACATGGCAAACAATAATGCAGGTACTAAGATGGGGGTGTGAGCATGCGGGTCTGGGCAGATGAGATGGAGTCGTTTGTGTGCGTCTGTAAGTTGTTGTTCGTATGTGTATGTTTGTATTTGGTGTGAGAAAAAAAAAAGAAGAAAATAAAAGAAAACCACCAGTCCATCAAATATTTTCTGACTAACATCCAGAATTAATAACACACTTCTAAGACCTGTCGTTCATAGCCATATGTCAGGAACGCTCTGCACTTTAGCGGTATTGTCCATTATGCTCTGGTTTACACTAAGTGATGGGGCATTCCTCAATCATTTACATTTCCTTGAAATATTTCATTATGGTCCCAAAAATAGAATGAGCAATTAAGCCACATTAACAAGCAATGGTTCGGCTATTGTCTCTGACGTCAGCTATTAAGGTTACGATTAAGGTTTGCCTCTCTACTCTCATTTGAGACAGTTAATGGCTTTCTGCGTCTCTGGCAGTAATGTGATTTATATGCTAGGCCATTTTCCTCACTATTAGCAAAGTGCTAGTGAATATACATCAATTCTGTTTTTCCCTGTCAAAGACTCATCACCCTTGGTATTAAGTTATACTTTCCATCAATGGTACAGCTAAAGCCAGTAGCTTGTGTTTTCATCTAATCAGCAATTATATATATATATATTTTTAAATCATGCACTTGCTCCTATTTTGGCCCCATATTTCTAAAAACTGTGTGTTGCATTAGTGAAAAACATTGTTTTCATCTAGGCTTAATGGTTCTCAGCATGACTGAGTCAAGTCAGGGCCTTAGTGAAATCAGTGGTTTCCCAATATAAAAAGTGCCTGCTATAACTCCAGTCCTGGGAAAGTATTTGAGCTGACAGTAAATCAAAACCAAGGACACACTTCCACAGCACCGGGGGACTTAGGAGAGATTGAGATGATATCACCATACAGTACAACGATAATAAGCCTGCACACATTCATCACCCCAGCCAGAAAGCCTTACCTCAGCTAAAGGCTCCATTCATTTCCACTGAATAGCCACAGTCTAACTTCACTATTATTTCTGATGTCCTAATCTTGGAGTTGGCCTGCTACTGGCTTCTTGTTCCTTTGAGAAGTGCTCACTAGCTATTATATTTTCAAACTACCATCATTTCTTTCTCTGCAGAAACAAACAGCTATATTGTTTGTACTTTGTTTCACTTGCAAATATGATCTGTCTTGTGCTGTTATAAAAACATTACCATATGCTGCAATGCCAGTACATGATTTTGTTGATATTGTATTGAGCAGTCTGTGAAGACAGAGGAATTTACATAGAGCTGAGCATGGCTATTCAGACGGAATACAAGTGAAGGTTACTGTCATAAGAATGACTTTGCAAATGTGCTCCTGTACTTTCTCTATGATGATTCATCATTTAATAACTAATGCACAAAATAATGCTAGGATTGCAAATGTGTATCATTTTC
This sequence comes from Coregonus clupeaformis, assembly GCF_020615455.1. Lineage (NCBI taxonomy): Eukaryota > Metazoa > Chordata > Actinopteri > Salmoniformes > Salmonidae > Coregonus > Coregonus clupeaformis. The sequence continues at coordinate 83,329 of NW_025534143.1, forward strand.
TCAGATACCCTTGGTCTGCGTTAGGCATACTAATAATCTGAATAGATATTGTCCTGAATAGTTTCTTCCTAAGGATCATCTCTGGGTCATAAGTTGTTTAACATTGCAATGAGAATCACAATGTATTTTCAAGAAGACAATGCTTCAGAATGTGCTGCACATAAAAAAGGTAATTGTGTAGATAGGCATTATCTTCCATCAGATAGCGCGTTGATTCCGCCTGCAGGGACAAGCGTCGCGTAGGAGTGACGCCATCTGACGTAAGACAATGGTAGCTAGTTTGCCTTCATTTTCATGACCAAGCAGCTTGTCAACTATAAACAGACAGATGCATTCCTTCTTCATCACAATTGAAACATGCTGTTCATCACATGGTCAGCTTGAGGGTGGAACAGAGATTAGGCTCAGAATGTTGGGGTGTATGTGTCTCAAGTTCACAAATGAAAGAATTCTGGAAGTGGAAGAGGCACTGAATTCAGGCTTAATTATCCCAGAACTTCTTAAATCAACCTTTCACATGATGCCAGTGTTTGGGTAGGTAAGACAGATCCATCTTTGTCTACCCCTGGCTGTCTTCCTTCCTCAGGAGCAAGCTTATCTCTTCACACTATCTCTGGACAGATGCCACACCATCTTGTGATTGGCTCCCACTCATTCTGGTGTTTACCATTGAGGGGAAAATATGCATGGGCAATGTAGCAACACATTTTGGCAATGTATCATACAGTATTATATCCACAGTTGAGGAGTAACGGATTACCTGTAAACAGTTGCATGTAATCTGATTACCTTATTATTATTTATTTTGTACTGTAATCAGTTACGTTACCAGCAAAAATATTGTAATCAGATTTCAGATACTTTTGAAAAACTAGATGATTACTTCTTGGATTACTTTTAAATTCAGAAAGGATGTTTGCAAAATAATACGCTATGAAACCTTTCTGTTCTCAATGACATTTCTCCCGAGTGGCGCAGTGGTCTAAGGCACTGTATCGCAGTGCTAGCTGTGCCACTAGAGATCCTGGTTCGAATCCAGGCTCTGTCGTAGCCGGCCGTGACCGGGAGACCCATGGGGCGGCGCACAATTGGCCCAGCGTCGTCCAGGGTAGGGGAGGGAATGGCCGGCAGGGATGTAGCTCAGTTGGTAGAGCATGGTGTTTGCAACGCCAGGGTTGTGGGTTCGATTCCCACGGGGGGCCAGTATGAAAAAATATATATATAATGTATGCACTCACTAACTGTAAGTCGCTCTGGATAAGAGCGTCTGCTAAATGACTAAAAAATGTAAAAAATGTAAAATTAAATTCAGCGTTGAAAAGAGGTGCAAGTTTAAGTTTGTTCCAGCTGAGCTAGTCTTGACCACAAGTCAGAGACCACTATGATGACACCAAATGTGTTTGATCCTTTTAGTCTTCTTCTAAAGCCTCTTAAAGGGAAAGTAATCCGATTACATTACTGAGTTTGGGTAATCCAAGAATTACATTACTGATTACAATTTTGGACAGGTAACTAGTAACTGTAACAGATTACATTTAGAAAGTAACCTACCCAACCCTGATTATATTATAATGAATATACCTGTACATTTCATCATCTTTGTGTAACACCAATTCATCTTGATTCATCTGAACCAAACCAATTCATGATTCATATATTTTTGCTTGAGGAAAAGCTTTTGCTTGAAATTTAAACATTTTTTAGCTGGGTAACAAGACGTCAAAACTTGCAGCCGTGAGTGAGATCATAATGAAGTATGACAGTTTCCTCTTCCCAGTTCCAGGTAGACAGTGTGTGAAGACAAGAGCAAGGACAGCTGTGTCAACTTGAATAGCCTCAGGGGCCCACGCATGTGTCAGGGCTACATGTGGGCCCACAGGGAAATCAAAGCAGGGGAGGGGGACGTGCGAGCGGAAGGCTAGTGAGCTCTAAGTGCTGAGATCTGACACAATGAGATCTGTAGTGCCGGACCACCTGCAGTAATTGTGCCGAAGAAGAGATAGGAGACACTCGTTTGATCTGCTGGATAGAACTTTATGGCTACACTCTTAGAAAAAAGCCCTTTTTGGTTCCAGGTAGAACTGTTTTGGGTTCCATGTAGAACCTTCTGGGGTTCTACATGGAACCCAATAGGGGGAACAAATTCAGTAGAACAACTAGCAGTCTTTAGGAGTTACATTATCTCAGCTTTAAGTGTATGTGCATGTACTAATGTATATGCATGTGATACAGTTATGTGTGTGTTTGCGTCAGGTGCTATCTAGAACCCTTTGAATAACACTTTTTGGTAGAACCTTGAACCAAAAGGGTTATATCTGGAACCAAAAAGGGTTCTTCAAAGGGTTCCCCTATGGTGACAGCTGAAGAACCCTTTTAGGTTCTAGATAGCACCTTTTTTTTCTAAGAGTGTAGCTGTCTGTCCCACAACCACCAGTGAGAGTTCAGCATGCTTACACTACCAGCATGGTACAGCTTATGCTATTTTAGCTGGAGTTGTGTGTATTCTCAGGAAACCCTATTGGACCCAGGTCTGACGCAAACACACACATAACTGTATCACATGCATATAGTACATGCACATAAACTTTAAGCAGAGATAATGTAACTCGTAAAGACTGCCAGTTGTTCTACTGAATCTGTCCCCTCTTTAACTGTTTTTCAGATAAACTCCCCCAGACGTGTCTTCAAATGAGCACTGCTACTACATCTAGAATTAGATCTCCATTCCACAATGTGACACAAATTAACCACTGGTCTTAACACAGAATGCATTGTAAGGCGTTTTCTATGATTCAATATGTATGCCTCTTTCTCCTCTTGAGACTAAACTGTTAGAATCATGCTTTCCTTTTATTAAACAGAAATTAGCCACCTCTCAATAGATTATATGCAGCACACATCCAGACAGACTCAGCATGTGGTAAATCTCCAGTTCAATAGTTGGCATTGAGTGTTGGCCACACATTCTACGAGTCTTCTCCTTCTCCTCTCTCTCGCTCTCTCCTTCTCTCGCTCTCTCGCTCCTTCTCTCTCTCTCTCTTTTTCAATCTCAGCATGAGTCTTTTCATTTTATTTTAGCCCAACAAGCTGTTTTTAAAACAACTTTGCAAGACAGGCAATTTACTGTTAAAGAACTGATACACAGTTCTTCACTGGTGAATCTGGTATTGGCCTGCCGGTATGAAGAGGAAAGATGGATAACGAGGTGTTTTCACAGCATGTAGTCAAAAAACACAAGGCTCTCCCAGGTCATGGCAAGGGTGCAAAAGTGTAGTGCACAAATATGCCTTCTGAATATGCGAGTACCTTATTACACTGTCTTGGAGGCTGGAAGACATATAAAGCAATTAATCATTCAAAAATGAATATGATAAGTTGACAACGGTTTCAGGGTAACCCAAAAAGGTAATGATATCCATGATACTGTAGCAACAGATCCGAGACGAGACTGTGTGTTCTTCCAATAGTTACTGTCCATTATTCATGTCATAATGAATCAATAAACTATGCAAGAGCATAGACCATCAATTTCTGTTAAGTGTCTCTGTAGGCGCGGCACTAATTTATGTGCTGTCTGTCACCAAATGGTCCAACAAAACACAAAAGACAATGCCCAAGGACTAGTCAGCCCTTCCCCTTCTGAGGTGCCAAAATGTGTCTCTCTGTTACAGTTTACAGAGGACTGACTATTGAAATGTGTGTTAGTGATGCTATTGCTTCCATGTCTGGTATCTATCTAAAACTTGTCCCCTGAGGAGAACTCTGATGCTATCTATATGGATATATGATCTCTGCGGTACTCTAACTGCTCTATGCAAAGGGTTTTTAATGTCTTTAGCAATTCTGCCTTATCTGCACTGTCTCATCCCCCACACAAGCCTTTAGATGCTATGACATCCTGTGGAGATTGGGTCTGGGTGATCAGGTTACTGTAACTTGTTATCGTTGAATTGGTCAAAGGTGGTTGGTTTTGGTTTGAAAGAGTCACACCTTCAAATGTTATAAATAGAATTAAATGCATTTGTTCTGCCTCTTATCCTGTATCCTGCACATGGAATAAGGTTGTCTGAAATGCTTCTCTTGAAAGCTACCCAGGCCTTCGGCTTGAGTAGGCCTGTTATGTTCATGCTTTGCTTTGTAACTCTAGGATCTTCATGCCTAGAATAATGCCTTGTAATGCTTGTTAATGCTTTGTAACTTAAGCTTATGCCTTGTATAATGTAATCATTCATTTAAAAATGTTAAATAAATCTATTTGCCTTTGAAAGACAATTCTTAGACCTTTCTTGATTGCCTATTACTGTAACTCAACTATAGTTTGGTGCATATTTCTAAATCATCTTTATGGAGTCTGATAAATACATTGAATAGTCTTATTATGGGTTGCATGTGAGGTGTATATATAATATACACATATCCAATATTACCCCACTACACCTCTCTTACCATTAGGTAGGCATGAGAAATGCATCACAATCACAGTGTGAAAGTATTATCAGGATTATCACTAGCAAGAGAGCCCTCGCTACACTACAGTGTCAACAACGAACTATATCATGTTACAAAACGACACTCAAATATTGATGTAAAACTGGACTGACTGGTATTATTACTGAACAGAGAGGAAGTTTACTTTTGAAGGGCACATTGAAACTTTATCAGGACATTTTGAAAATAGGATTTTATACAGTGGTTATTCACCAAGCATCAACTGAAGTCCATGGCAATGTCATTAGGGACAGAGTGATATGCTGCTGCTTAAGGGATCACTCAAATAGTGAGAAAGCAAGTCAACGTCGGAGCAGCATTAAAAGCTTTCCACTCAATGCAGTGTTTTTGGTTAAAAGCAAAGGATTTGCAAAAAAGTATTAGGCCCCCTTGCAAGATCATTCAAATTAGGCGTCTTTGAATTTCGAAACAATGTTGACAGAGAGAGAGAGAGAAGTGGGAGGAAGGGGGAGAGAGAAAGAGGGAAGGAGGAGAGAGGGAGACAGAATTCAGCCACACAAGGTCTGAATTTTTCTATTTAAAAAACGTAAGTGGCCTCATCTGATCTCTCTGGTCTTTTAATTCATAAAGCTAAAATAAAGTGGAATTTTGGCAAAGGATTTAATAAGTAAATTAAGCGCATGATTTTATTGACTTGTTCAGAATACAGCGTACATTGATAGAAATACATCCTCCATCACTACGTACTGTAATGAACCATTGGTAAAAAGGGGTCGTACCACATGTACTTAGTAACATTCAATTATTCACTTCTCTGCTCTCACTGTTGGCTGATGGCCATTCTTTCATCATATATTCCAAACAGTCTTGGGTTTGAATAAGAAATCAATGCTATAGTCCATCCACCTAAACCCTCTATGGCAGTCAGTCATTTCATGCAAATGTGCTCTCTAAATCTGAAACTTTGTCAAGCCAGCACATCCCCAATCCCATCCTGTCTCTTTAATCTCCTGTGTCTTGCATTTATGCGGCAGGTGCTTTTTGTTGGGCTACTGCTGGTGAATGTAAGAGCACCCCGTCGCTCGTGGCTGCTTGGGAGAATCCAATTTCATTCACGTGCAGGGCCAGGTAAGCACCAGCATTGTTCAAGTCTCCTGAGGTTTCTCCTACAGACAGTCTGTTAATGCAGCTTCGTTGTGAGGAAGACAGGCTGACCCTGGCCCTGCCACGTGGAATACTAATGCCCTCTGTCGTGCAGAGACCCCTTTTACACACCTTCTTTCTCTTGTCTTTTCTTTATGTAGCATTACCAAGTCTAAAGTTCTATGTTCACCATGTTGCAAAGTTATCAAAGATCTGGCTTGGAACTCTGATCTCAATTTCACAGCCTCCCCCTCTCTCTTTCTTCCTTGTAGGGGAGGGTTTTGGATAGGTCCAGGTTGGATCTTCCTCAGGCGTTAGGTTCGACGGAGTAGGACGGAGGGTAATAGATGGATGACAGAGGATGAGGGGTGGGGATGAAGAGCTCGATATGAGGTGACGGCTGAGTGACAGTCATGTGGGGGTCTCAGGCGAGTCGCCAGGGATGGCCGTCTGCCCACAATTACTGACCTGTCCAGGTGAGCCGTGATGAGTTGGCCAGAACTGTAACCTCCAATTGGAGCGGTTCAAAGTCCCGGTCCCACTTCAGTCATCGAATTTCACAGAAGTCCCCTCAGATTATCTCACACTTTGATTCCTTCTGGAGGAGAATAGGGCCCCTCTTTGAATCAGCAGCCAGGCAGAAAATGTGAAGAGAGCAGAGCAGGCTGCATAATTGACTTTGGACTGAGGCGAAATTCAAGTCTGCAGAGGTGTATCTGATTGGAGGCTGCCCCCCTGCCCCGTTCTGTTTACTTCTGCAGTCTCCCCTCCCAGACAAAATAAATGATGACAAACATTAACAATGAAGTGCCTCCCTGTTTGACGATGTTATATTTTAATGACATTCTCTTTATCTATGGCTATGTTGGGTAGATAGTCTCAAGACAAGATAGTTGAATGCAGAGGTGATGGAGAGGCTTCTTTCCTTTATTAGACTTCATTTAGAAAGTATCCCTTGAGGGCCCACATCCACAAATAACCACTATGAAAAAGAAAGGCAAACACAGGACACCTGCCAAAGAAATAACATGCAAATGCTTCTCTCAGAGAAAGCCCAAACTACTTGTGTGGTGAGGGTCAATACCAAAGCCAAACTGGCCCACTTGGGGGCTTTGTCCCTCTAAAATACCTAAATGTACAGACTTATTCAGCCAGACAGAAACAGCCAGACTAGCAAATGAATGATACAATTAAAACTGAAGCTTCATACTGTGTTTTAAATATATGTGCAATGAATGTGAATGTTGACAGCAGATACAGTACTTCTTCACGGTCACTTTCTGTCTGATGAATGCTAGTCACAATAAAAGCTGTGAGAGATTTAGCCTACTCTCTGCCCCACTGCTTGTGATTTAGGTGCCCCCAGATAGATTGGGCCATTGTCACTAGAATGGACACTAATGGACTGGACCTGGAAGCTGTGAGTCTTCAACAGACTGCTTCACACTCCAGAAAATAGGGTAATCACCTGTCCGTTGAGCCCACTAAGCCCAGAAAAACTCTCACGTTACATTCAACTGAGAGTTAAAGAATTTGTCTTATCTACAAAAGGAAGGAGTCTTATTGGTATGTATGCCACACCCTTAGCCATTCAGCAATGCCTTTTATGTTGCTTTTTCAGGAAATGCTGATGGAAAACCTGATAGAAACGTATTGGGAGTACAATTAACAGACACCTATACCAGATTTTCATCTAGAACCTGTTTATTCATCATTCAAAGCCCAAATAATATTCTGATGGAAATCCATGTGATAGAAGGTTGTGTTGGAACAGGTCTACAGTATTCCAACATTGTGTGCCTCTGATATGACATATTGCACAGGGCTAAGTATCCTCTGTTTCCTGTGAGATGTAGGCTACAGTAAGCCTCAGAAGTCCAAAGCTCCCGTTTCAGTTCTCTCTCCAGGTAGACCTTGTCATGTCTCACTTCGGTAACACACACAGACATACTATACTGGGGCTGTGTCATAGGGGGATAACACCGACGGCCTGAAATAGCCTCCTTAAAAACATGAGACAAAATGTATACACACGTCTTATTCAGTAAAGACTTGCATTACAGAGATAGGGTGGCAGGTAGCCTAGCAGTTAAGAGCGTTGGGCCAGTAACCGAAAGGTTGCTGGTTCGAATCCCCGAGCCGACTAGGTGAAAAATCTGTCCATGTGCCCTTGAATAAGGTGCTTAACCCTAACTGCTCCTGTAAGTCTGTCTTGATAGAAGTGTCTGCTAAATAGCTCAAATGTAAATACTAGCTTTCTGGAACCCTAATGACAGACTATTCTGGCTCACCACTGCATCATGTCTGCTATACATAGTGCATCAGAACCTAATGATTTTAGGAGTGTTTTGTAATTATGTGCCATTGGCCCCTCTCATGGGTGAATTCCCTGAGCCTATATGTGCCATTACCTTGTGTTGAGTAGATTTTCATGGTTACCGCTCCCTCAAGCGGTAAATGGAAATAATGACTACATCAATTCAGGCTCGCTCTCACGATGCCACTGCAGGATTAGAGCAGACATTCAACTGCAATGACTTGCAAGTCATATTGGCATTGTGAAGTGAGAGATTCGCCGCAAGACAATTTTGCTACTTCAGTGAAGCACAGGTTAGGAAATCTCATATCCACTCGTATTTTGGGAAGGAGAGTAAAGATGTCATTGTGTAGAGTCTTAAGCGCATAGTATTATACCTCTTCATACAGATTCAGAAATCCAATACTTCAAATGAGCTCAAAATGATATCACAGAGATATTGACTAAGTTCTTACTCCCAGAGTATATTTGATACATCAGTTTTCTAGTTTCGTTAAAAAAGTTCATATGGGGAGACACTACTCTGAGTCATGCCGCATAATGCATCATGATACCAAATACCAATCACCTCAAAGCAATGCCATGAAAGTGAGGTAACAGACTTTGGGCAGTTCCAACATCATGAATTATCACTGGCCCTTCAAATGGCAACACAACAACAAGTCTGTGAGATAACCACCTAGTGCTGGATCTAGTCCTCTAGATGGAGAACGATCAATGTGGAAAGATCAACACCCCATTGAAATGCAAATGTTACCCAATGGACATGCAGACAAAGTGGCTGGCTCTAGGCTAATAACCCTGCCAGCACTGGACTGGACAGCGGATCACGACTGGCCTCAGCTGTTCTCTTTAGGGGTTTTAGTAAACCAATGCACATTCAACCTCTCTCAGTAAACTCTGAAAATATTCACACCAAAGAGCCGGCATTACACTAGTGTTTACAATAGTTATTAGACTGGTTTACCAAAAAGTCTAACAGAAAACAGGAAGAGAACGTACACATTCCTCATAGTTTATGTATTTAGTGTAGGCAGATGATCTCATCCAGAGTGGATTACAGTCAACACTTCATGTCATTTGAGAGACTGGCCAGTAAACGGTCTTTGAAATGGAAGGTGGTGAGGCTGTGGCCCTTCCTCTCTCAGACAGCTTCCAGAAGGTCATCTCTGGCCCATCTAAAGTATAATAAAACAATGACAGCTCACTACAGCCACCATGTGGAGGGACAGTACTGCATCAAAGTAGAGTACAGGCTACTGTGCTCTCTGGTGTAGACAAAGAGCTGTGATAAAGGCATTCAGTTATCCATCAATCTTTGTCCACACTGTATAGGGATCAGAGGCAACTGATGGGAGGAGCTATAGGAGGACAGGCTCATTGTAATGGCTGGAAAGGAATAAATGGAATGGAGCCAAACATGTGGTTTCCATATGTTTGATAGTATTCCATTCCAGCCATTACAATGAGCCCATCCTCCTATAGCTCCTTCCACCAGATCCATTTAGAGTGAACTGTCAGCTGCAAACTCCACCTATCAGTAAAGTTGCAGTAGCCCCATTAATTTGTATTTTAGCTGTCCTAACTTTATTCTGATGACTGCAATAAATATTACATCAAATCAGAGTTCTCACACAGAGAGAGCATGCTGCTGGCACAGTGCTTTAGGGGGTCTTGTCTCATGGAAAGATCAGAGGATTCTTTTTGATGGATATCATTATCAAACAGGAAATACATTGTTTAATTTTTCAGGGCTACATCAATAGCACATAGTGTATTATATAAATTATTTACAAAATAAAACATTGTTCATCTGGTTTAATATCAGAGACAGTGAAATGCATGTGAAGCTTTATATCATATTCATACCATCACAGAGCACTCCTAGACCAGAATCTATGATGAAATGCAACCTCAACTTTTGCCAATACCTGTTATGCAACAAGTGCCCATGGTGCTGTATGACTATTACTTTGTTGAATAAAATACATCTATCAGTTCAATGTAATACTACTCATCTATATGTGACAACTTTACTAAATTAATTTGTTTGGATGCAACTTTTAAAGGTGTAGTTTAATAGGACATAAACTTTATATGAGTTGTTCTTCACAATATGTTGCTGGAAAACAACAGGCCAATACCATGGAGCATGATTGACTTTCCTTTACTTTTAAATGCAAAATCAAAGACCATGTTAATTACATGTTCTATACACACAGCAATGGTAATGACAGGAAAAATAGATATGCTTTATTCACATGCGATGAAGGCAGCCAGTTCAGCCAAATGAAAAACTCTTATTTTACAGTGTATCCCTCATGCAAGTTTGTCAAGTAATTAATTTAAATAAAGCAAACTCAGATTTGTTTCAGTAAAAGAACAGTCATTTTATTTCCACTAATCTCTGGTGTAACCCAAAGCTATGGTCAGGGTCTTAGTTTGTTTTGAGTCTCTTACTTCCCACGTCCTGTGTTGGGTCCTCTGGCTCTCGTTTGGCACCTTTGCCCGTCTTGCCTGCATTGGGTGTTCTCTGCTCTTCGTTGCTTTCAGCAATGACTCCTTTCATCTGTTTAAGCTCCCTCCTCCCTCTCCTCTCCTCCATCTCTCCGATCTCCTCGGCAAACAGGGCTTTGAGGGGCGGGATAAGTCTGGGGAGGATTCTAAAGTCTCCAAACCGGATCTGAGGAGAGACAGGGAAGAGAGATCACCAGGGCTGCCTGAAAACGGTCCCTCACTCACTCAAGAGTGGGTCTTTCAAAATACCCAGCCTCCTCTGAGGCAGCTGGAGATGTATCTCTAATGGGAGTCTAACACATTCTGAATGTTACCTTAAAATGGTACATCTAGATTTAAATCGAAGTTGTCCGAGGCATTTTGTCCGAGAGTATTCTACCTGGACTAGGGGCACTGGTCTGCTCATACTGTAGTGAATAATGGTCCTAATTCATTCTGAGGTTACACATATACATTTCAGATGTGCAGAACCCGCATAATCATTTCAATGTTGCTATGCATAACAAGTGGACTAAAGTACATAATTCAACACTCACTTACCCTCATGTGGTCAAAAGATATCCCCACTCTGTCGTTGAAGTCCTCACTGAAGAGGGGGATCTTGGCATAGCGCTGGCTGAAGTGGTTCAGCATGATGAACTCGGCATTCATCTTCATGCCAATACCAATGGCCTGGGAGGTGGTACTGTCATTTTGGGAGGCAAGCAGAGAAGCATGATGCTACTCTGCTACTATTTTAACAGTGATTACCAGACTTAACCCCATGGTAAGCTATACAGAGTTCGTTCAGTTCAATAGTTCAGCTCAATTACTTTCTCTAAAGTCATTCTTTCTTTCAAGTAGTTTTCAATGTGAGAGGGAGCTCTTTAACCAAAGTCACTGAAATTCCAGCTAGAAGGCAGTAGCACCCATTGCCTCCAATAAAGAGTTCCAAAAACCAATGCCAATCTCAGAGAAGAATGCAGCCAGTTACAATGCCCTCTAAAAATGACTGGCTTTTCAAGAGCTCATTGAGTTTCTTTGTCAGTAGAAAAATGGCACTTGTCTATTTCTGTTTACCTCCTTCAATGCATGTCATATTTCCACACTTCGGGCTGGATTCAATCCATATCACAGAAGATATGCATTATATCTCGATTGAAATTTAAAGGCAATATCTCCATGTTCGCGGAGACTGCATTCATGGTAAACGCTGCATATGTCGGCTCAATCGGAAATTACCTTTACATTTTTTACGCGGATCTTCCGCGATACGGATTGAATCCAGCCCAAGAAAGCTAGTTTCCTAATAGAATAACGAAGGACACCTCTGAAGAGAAGCACCGTACTAGATCCATCTACTAACCTATGTCTCTTCTCCACAGCCTCGTCCTCCAATCCGTCTTCCAACGTCGCTTCATGAATAAGTAAAGTTGCGTTCTTTCCTTTGAAAACACAATGACAAACATGAATCGCGCAGCACTTCCAGCCTCTCTTCCTCTCCCAGAGGAAATCAATCACACAGCTCTGTGTAATAAACCATCAGCCAGCCCTGTTTGTCTGGCACACCCAGGCCTCTATAATGAACAGGCATGGGATATACCCCGGCTCTCTCTGGGAAGCTTCAACTGGATCATATCAAGTCGAACAATTTAAAAAGAGTCAATGAAGTGGGAGACCTTGTGATTCATAGCGAACTTTGGAACCGATCGATAACATTAAGAAATATCTGGTAAATGATGCCAGACAGCTAGTGCGGAATACAGCATGGATGACAGGTTCAGATCAGACTGGCTACTGTAGATGGACCCATTAACACTGATCTATATGTATATCATACCACCAGCAACTGTGTAGAAGTTATAGAATACATTCTGGGTCCAAAATTCCAGCATGGTTCTGTGGAATGCACGTAACGGCAAATCAAATAGCATTTGTGAGCATTTACCATTTGATCCGGACGTCACAAGTGTGGTTCACAGAGTGTGTAAATCTTTTCACATCACACAAATTCTGGGAGCTGTACAAACATCACAATTGGAGTCGAGAACTGTTGGTACTAACCCATATGTGCGAGGGCATCGCAGGGCATTGTGTCCCCAGAGAAGACCAGCTGCCAGCCAGACTGGTGAGTGATGCTGCAGGCAAAGGCATTCTTACAGTGACGCACCGGACAAGTCTGGAACTATGAGAGAAACAGAATATACAGTATGTATTTAAGCTTTGATGACAGCCTCAATAAACAGTCATTGAACCTAACAAGAGTGTTTTGAGTCTTATTGAACCACGAAGCAGCCTGTTCAAGTCTCTACATACCTTTTCTAAATCAGATTTCTTCAGCAGTGCTTGGATGAATGACTTGGTTTTGAACTTGGACACCTCAGCCCCCTCACACATGACTTTGCTAGGGACAATGCTGAAACATAGTAAAGAATACATCAATATTAGAGACAATGGACATCATATCATCAAGTCTGAAAGCATCAATTCAATAGAGTAAGACGTGTCTTTCCTGACATACTTGACATGGCTGAGGATCTCCTCACAGTGGTCATGGTACTGGTTGAGCCAGGTCATCATCTGGACAGGGGCTACCAGATAGATGGGGCTGAAGGCTTTCCCAAGAGTTGTCTGAACAGTAAAGAGATAAGGACAGATATTCATTAAAGTATTCCATTTTGCATGACTCATCTTAAAATCTGAAAAAGGGAAACTCTTTACTGACCAAGGCTCTCTCCCTTTGAAACAGCAAACTCAACAATCCCTGGAAAATAAAGTGAAATTATTATTAAATTCTTTGAAAATAAAATGAATGCCAGAATATATGCTATAACTCTATAATAAACATACACTGCTCAAAAAAATAAAGGGAACACTTAAACAACACAATGTAACTCCAAGTCAATCACACTTCTGTGAAATCAATCTGTCCACTTAGGAAGCAACACTGATTGACAATACATTTCTGGCTGATGTTTTGGTCACTTTTGAATGCTGGCGGTGCTTTCACTCTAGTGGTAGCATGAGACGGAATCTACAACCCACACAAGTGGCTCAGGTAGTGCAGCTCATCCAGGATGGCACATCAATGCGAGCTGTGGCAAGAAGGTTTGTTGTGTCTGTCAGCGTAGTGTCCACAGCATGGAGGCGCTACCAGGAGACAGGCCAGTACATCAGGAGACGTGGAGGAGGCCGTAGGAGGGCAAAAACCCACCAGCAGGACTGCTACCTCCGCCTTTGTGCAAGGAGGAGCAGGAGGAGCACTGCCAGAGCCCTGCAAAATGACCTCCAGCAGGCCACAAATGTGCTTGTGTCTGCTCAAACGGTCAGAAACAGACTCCATGAGGGTGGTATGAGGGCCCGACGTCCACAGGTGGGGGTTGTGCTTACAGCCCAACACAGTGCAGGACGTTTGGCATTTGCCAGAGAACACCAAGATTGGCAAATTCGCCACTGGCGCACTGTGCTCTTCACAGATGAAAGCAGGTTCACACTGAGCACGTGACAGATGTGACAGAGTCTGGAGACGCCGTGGAGAACGTTCTGCTGCCTGCAACATCCTCCAGCATGACCGGTTTGGCGGTGGGTCAGTCATGGTGTGGGGTGGCATTTATTTGGGGGGACGCACAGCCCTCCATGTGCTCGCCAGAGGTAGCCTGACTGCCATTAGGTACCGAGATGAGATCCTCAGACCCCTTGTGAGACAATATGCTGGTGCGGTTGGCCCTGGGTTCCTCCTAATGCAAGACAATGCTAGACCTCATGTGGCTGGAGTATGTCAGCAGTTCCTGCAAGAGGAAGGCATTGATGCTATGGACTGGCCCGCCCGTTCCCCAGACCTGATTCCAATTGAGCACATCTGGGACATCATGTCTCGCTCCATCCACCAACGCCACGTTGCACCACAGACTGTCCAGGAGTTGGCGGATGCTTTAGTCCAGGTCTGGGAGGAGATCCTTCAGGAGACCATCCGTCACCTCATCAGGAACATGCCCAGGCGTTGTAGGGAGGTCATACAGGCACGTGGAGGCCACACACACTACTGAGCCTCATTTTGACTTGTTTTAAGGACATTACATCAAAGTTGGATCAGCCTGTAGCGTGGTTTTCCACTTTAATTTTGAGGGTGACTCCAAATCCAGACCTCCATGGGTTGATAAATTTGATTTCCATTGATAATTTTTGTGTGATTTTGTTGTCAGCACATTCAACTATGTAAAGAAAAAAGTATTTAATAAGATTATTTCATTCATTCAGATCTAGGATGTGTTATTTTAGTGTTCCCTTTATTTTTTTGAGCAGTGTATATTTCTGGGAAAAATAACCCTTACTGTGTGATGGTCCGCGTGCATGTGAGAGATGAAGACTGTTGAGATCTTTGCAAGAGTCTCGTCCACACTGTCCCCATAGTGTCGGCACAGCTGGCCAAAGGTGCCCTCTCCACAGTCCAGCAGCACTGACTGAGTAGCACTGAAGGAAATGGGATATATCATAAACACAGAGACAGACAGACAGTTATACTGGCTACCTCACACAGAAATATCTTTAAGGGAATTATTTTATTTTTATATGAGCCTAACTGAGGGCCATTACCTAATGTTGACCAAGTTGCCACTGACATTCCTGATCTTCATTGGAAGAGCCGATCCAGTTCCTAAAAAGACCACCTCTGGGTATTTTTCTGCCCGCCCTGCAAGAAACAACACATTATCATACTGTACAACATAATTTTTCTATGCCACTGAAATTTGAGATGTAAAACTATGATACTCTATAAGACAAAAGTACTACAAGAAACTAAACTCAGTTACTTTTTTTTTTTTTTTTTTAAACGCCCAGTGTGAAATGTTTGCAACTCCTCTCAAGAGGAGTAAAGAGAAATCGATGGAGCTTTGTTGGACTGAGTAACATCTCCTCCTGGGCTTCTAGTCTGACCTGTCCCAGAGCAGGGCTCACCAGACAGCACTGCAGCATCAGTCGCACGGAACCGCTTGCACTCCTCCACTTCTTGGAGGAAGTTAGGGGCCTCCGCAGCCTCTTTCACAAACTCTTCAGTGTCACAAGAGGGGATTGCATCTCTAATGAATAAGAACAGTAGAACACACACACCACTCATCACATACTGCTGAGAGGGGCAGGGACGCTCTCATTTGACTTAGACTGTTTTGGCATTTACAAGATCAGAGAAGAAATAGTAAGCCATGCTTGAAAGTAGCGTTTCATCTGAAATGGTTTTCTTTGACAAAGCAGCCCTTTGTAAGTGCAGACTAATGCCTGAAGGACAGACTCACCTTTGCCATTCAATCTTGGGTCTGAGTTGGAACTTCAGCAGACACTCGGCTCTGACATTGGGGACATGCAGGGCAGCCTGAGTCTCCTTGAGAAGATCAACAACAGTCAGAAGTTTTACAAAAACAAGAGTAGAAACAGATTAGCACAACACAATGCAAGCTACAAAAGGTTTCCAAATGAACACGCTTATCTCTGTGTAGCAGCAGGTTACAATGTTGAATAATTAAAGTTCTAGCACTTCACAACTTACCTTTGTTTTATAGTGCTTGAGCTCTGGAAATATCTCTGGATGAATCAGATTGAGCTGAGTCTGAATCTTGTGGCTCCTAACGTTGTGAACAGTGCAAACTTGTTCATTCAGGATCAGGTGCTCAGTGGTGGATGGAAACCTAAAATACAAAAACACACAAAAACATTAAACTTGTAGAAAGACCAACATAAAACAGAGAGAGAAGACAATAGCAGAATATGGAATATGTAAACAGTCTGAACCTGAGTATTACATATGGCTGATTTTGTACCTTTCCATCCATTGCTTGTATTCATCTGTTTTCAGCACAGACTCTGGGGTCATGTGGACCACTAAGGCAGCAGGGTCCTCTGTTCCTCCACTTTGGTATCTGCAGATGAGACAAATAACTCAGAACTTAACTAACTACAATCTCCTAAAGAAGGCCTGGGGAGTAATGACGCAGGATGCAGAAGCAGCCTTCGAACACATTTGGCCAACTTCGCTCAGGCCATTACCTCCTCAGCTGCTGATTGATGCAGATTGGTTGAACAAACTCCTCAGAGGGACACTCCACAACAATGAAGGCTGGTCCTGGATCAGTGGGAGTGCACACCTCTTCAGGATGGATCTGTAGGACAACCATCAGGATATCTTCAGACAACAAGATGAAATGTATCTAACATTTACAATAGCTAATCCAAAATTCCAGAGCCCTAACGATCAACCAAATATATTTGAAGTACCTCTCTTCCTTCGTAGGTCACACTTTTCCCATCCTTCAGAGCTGCAATGAGAGGACCAATAGCTGCAGTGCCTCTGTGGAGAAAGTATATGAAAAAAATTATTATCGGCTCAAGTTTGTTGAGCAGGCAAAACTGAATTTGTATTGAAATATCAACTTACACTGGTAATCCAAGGTCTTTTGCTTGAGCAACCAAGAAATTCCCCTTCTTAGGATGAAGCTGCAAGTCAAGGATAAAATTTGACAAACTGCAATCATTCAGTATGTCACTGAGACAATGAGATTGTGTTTCTTACCTTACAAACGAATGCCACAACTAAAGACGGATCCCTTGTTGCTCTTGCTTTTCCACCTGAGAGGAAAATGCAATGTGAGAAATGCTGCCCTTTGGAGCTCAACATCCTTGAACTAGGGCAGCGATGCCCCTGATAGCGCTGCATGCTCCTTTAGTGTCGTGGGTCATCCTTCCCAATCTCTTCCCGTTGACTTGACTATTGGAAGTCTGGATAACTTTAGTATTGAATTTTGCTTTTGAACAGGAGTGCTGGCTGGGTTAACACCTGCATTTGATTGGCTCAGAGTATAAATTATATTTTCATTTAGGAGAGGCATTTCCTTGTGTTTATTTCTTATTTTTCCTTGTTTGTTCGTCCATATATATATATATCTCTTTTCCTACCGTGTCGTACAAAGTTTTAGCAGCCTATGGGGCGTTAGTGTTTTGTATTTTATGCTAGCTAGCTTTTTGCAAGTCAGATACATTTTCAGAAATAAAACCTGTTTGGAGCTCCATCCTTGCGAAATACTTGATTGGTTTGATAAGTGTCACTAGTTTCCATCTAGAGTCCACCGTACTTCACCCCTTTTTATCGTCTTCATGAGAACTTCCTCAGGCTTTATAACAGTCAGAGCGTGAGAAGCCTGGGCTTCCGAGCCTACATGCTCCTAGTCTTACCTGGGCTGGTTGCTCTCTCCCTCCTGCTGTCTGTGCTGGTGTCCTCAGAGTCCTCTGGCCTCCACAGCTCCCTCCTCTGGGGACTACTGGAGGGGCTGCTCCTCCCTGAGTTAGGGGAGCACTTTGGCCCGTCCTCTCTGAGCTGGGCTGGTACAATTGGGGTTAAGAGAGTGTCAACTACCAACTCTACAGCATGAGAACACAAATATTCACTATTTTACCCGTCATAAACTAATATGCTTTAAGATAAAGAGTATGAGTAACAGTAAATTACTCAATGATTTTTTTTAAAACACAAAAGGTGTTTTCTAGTACTCACCAAATATTGGTATTTGACTAACTGTCATTGTGTCATCTGTGTGTTGTTTCTCAGTGTATGGTCGAACAGCTAGCTTGATTTCTTCCAGTGGTCCAGAAAATACTCTGATGGCATTCACATATTTCTCCTAGATCAAGAGGAGGCAATGACATACAGTGGGAAAAAAAATTATTTAGTCAGCCACCAATTGTGCAAGTTCTCCCACTTAAAAAGATGAGAGGCCTGTAATTTTCATCATAGGTACACGTCAACTATGACAGACAAATTGAGGAGAAAAAATCCTGAAAATCACATTGTAGGAATTTTAATGAATTTATTTGCAAATTATGGTGGAAAATAAGTATTTGGTCACCTACAAACAAGCAAGATTTCTGTCTCTCACAGACCTGTAACTTCATCTTTAAGAGGCTTCTCTGTCCTCCACTCGTTACCTGTATTAATGGCACCTGTTTGAACTTGTTATCAGTATAAAAGACACCTGTACACAACCTCAAACAGTCACACTCCAAACTCCACTATGGCCAAGACCAAAGAGCTGTCAAAGGACACCAGAAACAAAATTGTAGACCTGCACCAGGCTGGGAAGACTGAATCTGCAATAGGTAAGCAGCTTGGTTTGAAGAAATCAACTGTGGGAGCAATTATTAGGAAATGGAAGACATACAAGACCACTGATAATCTCCCTCGATCTGGGGCTCCGCGCAAGATCTCACCCCGTGGGGTCAAAATGATCACAAGAACGGTGAGCAAAAATCCCAGAACCACACGGGGGGACCTAGTGAATGACCTGCAGAGAGCTGGGACCAAAGTAACAAAGCCTACCATCAGTAACACACTACGCCGCCAGGGACTCAAATTCTGCAGTGCCAGACGTGTCCCCCTGCTTAAGCCAGTATATGTCCAGGCCCGTCTGAAGTTTGCTAGAGTGCATTTGGATGATCCAGAAGAGGATTGGGAGAATGTCATATAGTCAGATGAAACCAAAATATAACTTTTTGGTAAAAACTCAACTCGCCGTGTTTGGAGGACAAAGAATGCTGAGTTGCATCCAAAGAACACCATACCTACTGTGAAGCATGGGGGTGGAAACATCATGCTTTGGGGCTGTTTTTCTGCAAAGGGACCATGACGACTGATCCGTGTAAAGGAAAGAATGAATGGGGCCATGTATCGTGAGATTTGGAGTGAAAACCTCCTTCCATCAGCAAGGGCATTGAAGATGAAACGTGGCTGGGTCTTTCAGCATGACAATGATCCCAAACACACCACCCGGGCAACGAAGGAGTGGCTTCGTAAGAAGCATTTCAAGGTCCTGGAGTGGCCTAGCCAGTCTCCAGATCTCAACCCCATAGAAAATCTTTGGAGGGAGTTGAAAGTCCGTGTTGCCCAGCGACAACCCCAAAACATCACTGCTCTAGAGGAGATCTGCATGGAGGAATGGGCCAAAATACCAGCAACAGTGTATGAAAACCTTGTGAAGACTTACAGAAAACATTTGACCTGTGTCATTGCCAACAAAGGGTATATAACAAAGTAATGAGAAACTTTTGTTATTGACCAAATACTTATTTTCCACCATCATTTGCAAATAAATTCATTAAAAATCCTACAATGTGATTTTCTGGATTTTTTTTCTCATTTTGTCTGTCATAGCTGACGTGTACCTATGAGGAAAATTACAGGCCTCTCTCATCTTTTTAAGTGGGAGAACTTACACAATTGGTGGCTGACTAAATACTTTTTTCCCCCACTATATTAGACTCAGGATACCACAAAAACAGTTGACTCATTACAGACAATATTTTCTACTGCTACAATGTTCACTCACCAGTTGTGGTGGTCCAGAGAGAACAACCTCAGGGACACCAGTGTCTTTTAGTGTCAATATCATCCCTAAACCAGAGAGTACACAGTTTACCACACCTAAGGACATACGCGGAGACATAGGCTAATCATGCAATAAGCTTTGACCTCTGTCTATCTACAGTCATGTGGAAAAGTAAGTACACCCCCTGGAAAGTGGACTTTTATTTTTGTACATATTTGGACAGATGGACATGTAATCTTCACTTCAACACTATTGACATATAAAGGTAACCTAATTTAACAAATTACACTGAAAGATTATACTTTGCAATCATTTATTCATCAAAAATCAACAGAAATGCAATTTCATAGTGCTGAAAAAATAAGTACACCCCTAGCTTCAATTGCCCATTTTGGCTGAAATAACTTCCAAGTAGCCGTTTCTTGTAACTGTCTATCAGTCTCTTACATCGACTGGGAGGAGGAATTTTTGCCCACTCTTCTTTACAGTACTGCTTCAACTGTGTCATGTTCGAGGGTTTTCTTGCATGCACAGCCCGCTTCAAGTCCCCCCACTGCATTTTGACAGGATTGAGATCTGGGCTTTGACTCTGCCATTCCATAACCCTCCATTTCTTATTTTTGAGCCATTCTGTTGAAACTTTGCTTGTGTGTTTTGGATCATTGTCCTGTTGCAAGATCCATGTTCGGTTTAGCTTCAGCTTTTTGACAGATGGCCTCACATTCTCCTCAAGAATTCTCTGGTACAATATTGAATTAATGGTTGACTCAATAATGGCAAATTGGCTAGGCACTGAGGCTTTACGGTTGGTATGAGGTTCTTCTGTTCAAAGGCAGTGTTTTGTTTTAGCCAAACATGGCGTCTGGCATTGCGGCCAAACAACTCCACCTTTGACTCATCTGTCCAGAGCACATTGTTCCAGTAGTTTTGGTCTTTACCCAGGTGTTGTCTGGCAAACGTCAGCCGTGTCTTGATATTCTTTTTTGAAAGCAGAGGCTTCTTCCTTCCTGACCTCCCATGTAGGCCAAGTTTGTGCAGTCTCTTTCTGACAGTTGACTCATGCACTTCGACATTGATTGTGGCAAGAGTGGCCTGTAGACCCCTTGATGTTACCCTGGTTCATAGAGACTTCTGTGAGCATCTTTCAGTCAGCTCTTGGCCTGATTTTGGAGGGACAACCTGTCCTAGGTAGATTGCCAGTGGTCTGGAATTTTCTCCATTTGTAGATGATCCGTCGGACAGTGGAATGATGTACTTCGAATTGCTTGGAATTGGATTTGTAACCCCTCCCAGACTCATGGGCATCAATAATATTTATTCTGAGGGCCTCGGATAGGCCTTTTGATCTTGGCATGATGTTTTACCACACACCCATATGGTTAAGGCCAAACCAGACCAAGTGTCTAATCTTTATGGAAGGCTGGACCCTCCCAAGTTACTCTCTAATCATTTGCACCTGCTTTGGTGTACCTGATTCTAATTTTAGCCATTTTATGTGATGGTAGGGGTGTACTAAATTTCTGCATAAGGAAATTGAAATGTAAAAAAAAAAGTGGAGTGGATGTGTTGACTCATGCAGTGTAAAATAATTTGATTTGTTAAATTGGGTTACCTTTATCAATGAATGTGGTTGGAATTTAGCTCAAATATCTGTGTCCAAATATGTAAAAAATAAAAATAAAGACCACTTTCCATGGTGTACTTACTTTTTCACATGACTGTACACAGAGACATCGGCTAATAAGCTTTGATCTATGTCTATTATCTATGTACAGTTGTTTCCAGGTTGACAGATGACTGACTTGATGTAAAGTGGATAGAATAACAAGCAACTTACCTGATAGACCACCAACATTCTCCCAGCTCATTCTAGTGAGGAAAATATTGTCCAAGCGAGCAGCTTTTAACCTGACAAGAGGAACATTGTTGAGATTTATAGAGCTGAGACTGAATGATGGATTTTAGTGGAACATTGACAGGAGGCAATTCAACTTACTTGTGCTCTTGCATCAGCCTCTGTGTTCCCTCACCACAGTTGAATAGGTACCTTCCAGAGAGGAAAAAGGGTAAACAAATATGCTGCAGCCAACTGCCTTTCTGATACCCACTATGCAAATATATTTGGCAACGTTACAACAAATTGTCAGACACTCATGTTCTCTGGTTTAGTTACCTATTGAACTCAGAGAAGACATAAAGTGATGCGCCATTATCTCGGCTCCCTGCCCCGACGACCTGCGCGTAGACAGTGGCTGGTCCATGCACATCCACTCCACGTTTCCTCTGTTCTCTAGACTTCACATGTCGCAATGTTTCTTTGGGTGCTCTGGGTTTCTTTGGTCCCCAATTTTGGTTGTCTGTTGTGTTCGTAGACATTGCCCGCAGAAACTGGAAAATAGTCCGGGGAAAACGATGTTCACTACATGCGATGCTTTGTAGGCGACCCGTAGATGTGTGTCTCACAAATAGCCACCCAATAAACTTACAGTGTAGAGACACTTTAGTCATACTAAACATTCGGTTTAATGGAAGCTAGTTCTGCTCGTCGTACAAGACAGCACACTTATCAATAATCATTGCTTAATATTTATGAAAATATAATTTTACCTATCAGCACACATATCATTGAAATATAAACATTCAGTCAGGACTTCAGAGGTTGAGACATGTGATTTGACGCTCAACTTTGTTTCTTCCGGCGTAGAATGATGACGTCTTCATCACACTCTCGATCATTGGTGTGTTAACTCATCTGTTCTTATGCATTGATATGCAATAAAGCAATAAAACAACCAATAAATAAACTGGAGCATTTTTTATAAAAGCAAATAATATCTGACAATGTTCCCTTCAGTAATATAACAGAGCTTATCAATAGCCTCATATGTAGCAGGCCAGGTAGCCCTATAAATTGTATGGCAAATTCATGATGTTAATACTAAAAATGTATATCCGGATAGTTATATATATATATATATATATATATATATATATATATATATATATATATATATATATATATATATATATATATATATATATATATATATATATAATGAATTTAAAATACAATATCCAAATGTTTATTATTGATATCATGAATTTGGAGTCGTATTTCTAGGGCTACAGACTCTTCACGCTGGCTTGTGAAAAGAGAGGGACACCATTTTGGGCTATTTGTCTTATTTGACCATTTATCCTGCTAGCTCGTACCCCATGACCCCTGAAATAAGCTATTAATTAATGCGATATTGACATTGATATTTCTTTGCATATCAATCTTTTTCATATTTTAATGTTTCTTCATATTCTGCTTTCAGACTTACAGGCTATCACTTTCCCTTATTGTGCAGCAATCATCCTGACCTGAAGGAATGGACTAAATCATTGATTACAAAAGCGATAGAGCAAACTAGTAAATAAGGTCTTACATAATGTGTTTCAAAATGCTCCATTGCCACTTGCCAGAGTTACTCTGCATGAACACCAATAAGGCAAATCCCTGTACATGTTTTATTTGTTGGATAGTTCTTACATTTTTCTGTGACACCAAGCTCAAAATGTACACTATTATTTTCAGTCAGATGAAAGATAAAATAAAAAATGTGATACATCATTAAAATTAAATCATCCTTATATTTCATAAGCTTATTTTAATATCCTCAGGTCATTAAATATTTTACATATTCTGCCCAGCAAGATATTCTAATTTTAATGTTCTACAGTAAAACTGCAAACATTTGAATGCATGTTGTAGGCAATGATATCCAGCCAATGTAATAATAAATAAATAGTTTACTACTGTACCAGTATTTTACCAGCAGTCAACTAAGTTTCCATTATATCCAGTAAAAAAAAAAAAAAGTGAACTACACTGTGTACTAAACCTCTAGATTGTGTACATTGTGAATATTATAGGAATCAATCAATCAATCACAGTCAGAACACCGTTCAGGTGCCATGCATTTAAGAAACAAATACTGGCATATCAGCTGAAATCATTAGGGGCCGGTCAGGTGCATTAGAACGGTAGCAACATCCAGCTGTAATCAGAACAGTAGGCAATTTCATTACAGATAAATGTGTGGCTCTATACAGGGATACAAGATGGCATTATGAATAATTACAGATCAACAGCACCATACATACATACAGCTTAGCTTTTAAAGAGAAAGTGTTGCATATGCCATGGCTGAGAGAGCCAGTGAGTGTGTTTGTTTGTGTGGATGCTTGCCTTCCTACATCAGAATGGATTAACCTGAGCTCACATAGATGCAGAGTAACTAAATGTCTCTCAAAGCACAATTATTTATTTCTCTCTTTTTATTTATATATCAGCACAAATTCCATTGCACAGTGACGGCAGCACCCTCACAACATTGGATGGAGGCCACATGATCCTGTCCATCAATGCTGTTACCTTTTAAATTGCTTTACACCCTAAGAAGCAATGTTTCATTTAAGATACCAAACACAATGCTTAAAGTCACATACATGGAAGAGGTGGGAAGATTCACAAAGAGCATGATTCCAGTATCTCCAAATCATATGTTCCACAAGTGATTAAACACTATAAATACATTTCCAGATTTTAAATCACCGCACTGTATCCACATTAGAGATGACGTCTCACATCGAGATGAACCAAGACCATGGTATATTCATTCAGTTACTAGTGTACTTACATGTAAGTGTGTTTGTGTAGGAGAGCTAGAGAAGTGTGTGAATGTTGATATCATACAGACGTGACTGAACACCAGTCTTAGTACACGTGGTGTTTTAGTTTGTACATTTCCTGTCTTAGTTTAACACTGCAGTATGGGATGAAGCAACTCTTTAGGCCATTGTTTTGTTGTTGTTGTTCCAGGCTTCCGTTTCTTCTTGTTCTACAGTCAGTCGACGTACATGGGGGAGCTGGGAGAAGTAGGCATCTGATCCAGGATTCTGCAGACGTAACTGGCAACATCCACTGAGCGCTCCTCATACATCAGTATGAAAGCATGTTTCTGTATTGAAGAAACAGAAGGAGCATGTTTTAACATGTAATAATATGTAGAGGTGATAAGTATATCTCTGCATGTAATAGAATTACAATAATTAATATTTAGTCATTTAGCAGACGCTCGTATGCATACATTTTCATACCTTCCCCCCGTACCGTGGGAATCGAACCTAAAACTGCAAGTGCCATTCTCTACCAACCGAGCCACACGGGACGTACATACTTACCAGAAGCTCTTTGTACTTTGGCCTTTTTGACTCATCCTTTGTAAGGCTAAAGGGGGGAAAGCAAATAAATAATTACAATTCTGCTCTGCAAAATAACTAAACTACATCATGGTTCTCCTTGAGACGCTTAAAACTGAGACATTACATGTTTTGTCCACCAGGGGGACATCAAATCCAGAGGATTTC
Organism: Coregonus clupeaformis; assembly: GCF_020615455.1. NCBI lineage: Eukaryota > Metazoa > Chordata > Actinopteri > Salmoniformes > Salmonidae > Coregonus > Coregonus clupeaformis. The sequence continues at coordinate 108,517 of NW_025534143.1, forward strand.
TCATGCAAAAAATGCAGAGGTATTACCTTGTGAAATGCACATATTTTTGTTATTTGTTGGTGAATACTGCGAAAGCATACAGTAGTTTACATTGACAATATTGCTCTGCAGTGATTCAATATACTTCAATTTATATTATATCACAGTGAAAATAACATTGAAGCTGTGCCAGCAGAAGCTGTCACTTTGTCCTTTACCACAGATTGACAAAGTTGATGAATTTTGGGGAGAACTGCCTGTCTTCTGAGTTGGTAAGCTGTGGAGGTTCTCCCTTCACCACCTGTGTCAACTGGTCAAACACACTGTTCCACTTTGGGTAGGGAAACCGACCGGTCGCCAGCTCATACTGCAAAAAAAAACAAAAACAACATGGTGAGTCTACAGTTACTTTGAAAGATTTACAATATTACAAAAACACTTTAAGAAGAATATACTATCTTGTGGTTTTAACATTCAGTGTATCTTCAAATAGCTTTTTGAATGTTAAAGACAAAGTGGACAAGAGGGTTGAGGACCCACCAGTGTGATCCCCAAACTCCATACGTCTGATCGGACGTCATAGCCTTGTCTGGAGGCACTGGGGTCTATTCTCTCAGGCTGTGGACGAGACATGGAAAACATGTTACAATTCATCATAGTGATATCATAGATGGGCCTATAAAGAGAAAAACTAAAATTAAGTACAAATAAAATAATGTTCAAAATAGACAACTTGGCAAAACAATCCAAATGGAGACTTGTGAGACACTCAAGTGTGTATACAGTCCTCACCATATGCATTTGGACAGCGAAGCTCATCTTATTTTGGCTCTATACTCCAGTATTTTGGATTTGAATCAAATTATGACTATGAAGCGAGGGTATAAAATAACACCATATATGAGTGTATTTTCATACTTATCTGTTTTATCCTTTAGAAATAAAAGCACTTTATGTATCTAGTTCCCCCATTTGAAGAAATCACAAGTCTTTGGACAAATTCACAGTAACCTAAAAAAGTTCGTTTTTGGTTCCATTTCATTTTCACACAATAACTGCATCAAGCTAGTAACTTTATAAACGCTTTGGATGCATTTGCAGCTTGTTTTGGTTGTGTTTTAACTTTTAGGTCAGGTCTTGTTCAATTGTAAGTGAATGGTGAATAGTAGTGATGGGAAACCAAGGCTTTCTGAAGGCTTCGGTGCCCTCACCAAATTGTGCCGAAAAACTGTTCATTACTCAGAGCTTCATTATCTGTTCACAATGTTCATTAGTGACATCTGCTGGTCAGCAATAAATAGCAGTGTGATTATCAGATAATATTTTCTCCACTGTTTTCATAAAAATTCTGTGCAGCAACGGTAAATCGTTGGATTTAGTAGCCTATGATCAGTTGGAATACCAGGTTCAAATCTTACATCATACTTCCCTTTGTTGCCCTTCAAGTTTACTATTTTTCAAGAACGGAATCTATGGCATTATTTAGGATGCTTAAGACAGAAACTTATGCTATACAAAATAAAACAAATTAATTGAACAACAGTGCAGAAAGTGTGATTTCACATAAAACAATTTTCTAAATAGTGTGTCTTCAATGGTATTCGACCTCATACCCTCCCGTCACTGTATGTTCCATATTTCCCTACTCTACCTCCTAAGCTACTTTAAGGTGAAACTACATGTACAAAACTACAGTTGGAAGTACGATGTACAGTAGAAGTCGGTGTTTGAAAGCAACTTGGATTTGAAGAAAGCAGCACTGGAACCACGAAATCAGTGGGATCTCGCATTTTGCGACACACAGTTTGAAAAAGCACATGATCAAACGATGTTCGGACATCATGGATGACATACTTCTCGCATCCGCACACTGCTTCGAAGTTAGCTACTTAGCGATTTGCCTCGGAGCTCCGGTATCTAACCTAAACATCACTAGAATAGATTCACTGTCCAAATACATATGGTGAGGACTGTATTATTGAGTGCATTAATTATCATAGGCACTCAATTCTGTCAATTCAACAGAATAAAACATACACCTAAGGGCTGACCCCATTTAGTCAACTGGTCGATTGTTTAGTTGATAGGCTGTTGGTGGACCAAGATGTTTTTAGTAGAGCAGTCGCAAATACGTATTTATTTATTTTATGGCACACCTGTCTGATTTGCGCCTGTCTGAGTGGACTAATTAATTGAGGAGGACGCGGGGCTGACACGGTCCTAGAAGAAGGGGAGTGTGGTTACGATCAGAGAGGAAGAGAGGCCCAACTCGGCGGAAAATCTGTCTCCCGCCAGCAGGTGCAGTTTTTTTGTACCTTGTCAGTATATCCATAATCTTTAGTAAGATGCACAAGGCACGTCTCTCTCCAGAATGCGCGCCCTCCTACCATTTCGTGCGTGTTCATTGTTTCATAATTAAATTGTGTGAATTGTTAACCCTTTAATTATTAGTGTCTATCAATTCCCCATTACATATCACCAGTAGTAGCCTACATTTACCATTAATTCCCATAATGTCTCATCTACAATGTTTGGTTACGGTAATTTCTGTTAATGCATTCAATATATTATTATAATTATAGTTGTTTAACATTCTCATTGTCAGTGGACACGTTTGCAGAGCTCATCACCTATGCTATTTATTTCATGTCATTTACAAGTTGTCAATTTATTAATTGTTTGTTGTTTGGAGTGCACCCGATTAAGCATATAGAAGTTGGCCTAGGCTACCTGGACTGCGCGCAAATGTATGCCTATAAATGTGCCCATTTGGAGCTGTCTGATAGTATTTCTGAATGTCTTAACTCACCATCACTAATGAGCTGTGGAGCTTCTCAAAAAAAAAAATTATTGACCTCAAACAGCAAGTAAACAAAGTCTGTTTTTAGAATCCATTGAGAATGACAGTAGGTACTCAAAGTATTAGAAAAATATTTCCAGCTCTCTCCCTTCCAATAACCACTTGGCATGAAAGGAAACAATGTAATGCTCTGATCCAGTGGAAACGTCATAAAATACCCGATTACTTCTTATCCCACAGCCTACAGCTGTGTATGTCCCTTTTGTGGGAAACTGAGGGCTCAGAATATTTGATACAATGTTGCAAGTTGGCTAGCGCTAGCTTCGGGCAGGACAGTTGTTACATTTCAAGTTTGTTGAAGACAGGCCATGCTTAAAAAATTTGATTTATAGGATATTTATTTTAAATCATGATATTTTCTACCTGCAAGCTGCAACATTTTTATTTGTTGGCTTTATGTAGGCTATTCTTACATAGTTGGCAATGGCAATAGAAGTTACTTTTAGATTTGTAGTATTGTTTTCATTTAGATTTAGATATAATTTAGATTAACCACATGACAAAGATTGAGATACAAAGACCATTATAAATTAAATGAAACTGTTCCACGAAAATGTGCATATGAAAATCATAACTGGCACGCAGATCGGTAGAAATGGTCAGATAAATTGGCACACCAAATGGAAAATGTTGTCGACCCCTGGTGTAGCCCATTAATGGCAACTTCAGGAGCGTAACGCAGAATCCACGAAAGCCAGCAGCAGCGGGAGGAGGGTCGGGAACAGGTTTTGTTCTTCTGGTTAGGCCATCTTGATCACTGGCTCCCTCTAGTCATTTGTGTGTCTTAATTATTTAATCAAACTGTGCTTAAAGCACCAGACAAGCTCAGTACATATACCGTATTTTCCGCACTATAAGGCGCACTTAAAAGCCTTTAATTTTCTCCAAAAACGACAGTGCGCCTTATAATCCGGAGCGCCTTATATATGGATCAATTGGTTAATTGGTTGATCCATGCTGGTTGTACACGCCGCTCAAGGCGCTCTGTCAAAATGTTTCAGTATGAAAAAACAATAAAAACAATTTAATAATAATGAAATGTTTCAGTACGACTGGTAAACTACAAAGCCGCACCGCTTGCAGCATTACGGCTACCGTTGTCAGTAAACACTGGTACTGTGCTTACTCACAGTCCCACACCACTTGTCTGTGTATAAAGACCCCAAAATGGCAGCTTTCAAGAGACACGCTTACGACGCAGAGTTCAAGCTCAAGGCTGTCGGTCACGCAGTAGAATATGGGAATAGAGCAGCAGCGAGAGAATTCAACATTAATGAATCAATGGGCTGATATATAAGTCTCAACTGTGGTCCAAGCTTTCACGAAGGCAGGAATAATCTCTAAACTGCCAGGCAACAGCAGCGACACTGACTCGGATAATGACGAGAGGGAGCCGGGCAGGTTGGATGCCGTAGTCGCCCAACTGTTCAATTCGGACACTGAAGAAGAAGAATTCGAGGGATTCGTGGACGGGGAATGTACTGAAAAAGTGAGCTTTACGTGTTATACGTAACTGAACAATGTTGAGTTATGCACTAACGTTTGATTTAGTGGTATCAGACTGTTTCTTTTACTACGTGTTTACTGAATCAGGGAAAAGTTCCCCTCCACGTTTGGGAGAAGAGTGAGCAAGGCTGGGAGATATTGTTAATATGCACATTAACGTTTGAACAACGTTACCATGGGAGTGAACGGAGTTGTCAGAACGCTTAATCCAGGCTCTGTCGTAGCTGGCCGCGACCGGGAGACCCATGGGGCGGCGCACAATTGGCCCAGCGTCGTCCAGGGTAGGGGAGGGAATTGCTGGCAGGGATGTAGCTCAGTTGGTAGAGCATGGTGTTTGCAACACCAGGGCTGTGGGTTCAATTCCCACGGGGGGTATAAAAAATAATGTATGCACTAACTGTAAGTCGCTCTGGATAAGAGCGTCTGCTAAATGACTAAAATGTAAAATGTAAATGTTAATAAAGTTTGACTTTATCTGACTGTTTTGTTGACATTCCCTTTAGCACAGCTCCATCTAGTGGATGCATAACGCAACCCCAGTCAATCGTTTGACTATCTTCTATTCTATGCGCCTTATAATCCGGTGCGCCCTATATATGAAAACAGTTCTAAAATAAGCCAGTCATTGAAGGTGCGCCTTATAATCCGGTGTGCCTTATAGTGCGGAAAATACGGTAGTTGATTTTAATAAAACTAATTTAGTCCAATAGAATGGTCGAAAGAAAATACTACTCTTGGTCGACCGATCCTCATTGCCTGGTTCTACATGCCTTACATACTAACCACCTCAGCCAGTTACTTCATGTATGACCTCACCTCCAGACATAAAAAAGACATGGCAATGCAGTGGTTCCAAACAGTGCCAAGGTCATCAGCAGCAGACTTCTACCAGCCATGCTGCTGAGTGGAGGGAGCACCTCCTCCCATTCATTCATGCACCAGAATTAGATAATGATGTCACCCACACAGCAGTGGGACTGACTGCTCTGACTGCAGCACTGATGTGTTTTATGGCATAGTGGCTACAGCACCAGCTCACATCTGCCAAGACTGAAAAAGATCTGGCTGCCCAGCTCTCACCTAGGACACAGTTCACAGCTCCTCAGACCTGTTATTAACTCAAAACAACACAGCTACTCAGACCTACTACACTGAGTGCACAAAATATTAAGAACACCTGCTCTTTCCATGACAGACTGAACAGGTGAAAGCAATGATCCCTTATTGATGTCACTTGTTAAATCCACTTCAATCAGTGTAGGTTAAGGGGAGGAGACAGGTTAAAGAAGGATTTTAAAGCCTTGAGACAAATGAGACATGGATTGTGTATGTGTGCCGTTCAGAGGGTGAATGGGTAAAACAAAATATTTAAGTGTCTTTGAACGGGGTATGGTAGTAGGTGGCAGGCACACCGGTTTGTGTCAAGAATTGCAACGCTGCTGGGTTTTTCACGCTCAACAGTTTCCAGTGTGTATCAAGAATGGTCCACCACCCAAAGGTCATCCAGCCAACTTGACAACTGTGAGAAGCATTGGAGTCAACATGGGCAAACCCAGCATCCCTGTGGAATGCTTTTGACACCTTGTAGAGTCCATGCCCTGACAAACTGAGGCTGTTATGAGGGCAAAAGGTGGGGGGGTGCAACTCAATATTAGGAAGGTGTTCTTAATGTTTTGTACACTCAGTGTATATTATCAACTCAAAACAACATCGGTGCAGATTTCATTTAATTTGGATGTGTAATTGCTTTCAATTATGTAAAGTATTTCCTAATTTAAAAAACTGAACTGCTGATTTAAGAGACAGTTTGCTTTGGTACATAATGGTAGTAGCAACAGTAAGCTGACACTACAGTGTATTAGTGAGCATATTCCAATATAATAAATATTCCAGACATGTGGCCACTTGCCAGCTAAATGAACTAAATCATAACAACCAGAGAGGAACAGAGCTAGACTGTCACCTAAACCACATACCATGAACCAAATCTAGCCTACTTAATTGTAGTGTAGTACATAATATTCTATTGAAGTGAAATCAATCCCTCTCTAATACCTAGACCAAACAGAGACAAAAATTGTGCTAAAGCAATTAGCAGTGGGGTGGCCAAGAAGCACCCGGCAGGGCTGCCATTTTTCTATTGGAAACAGGAAACTGGAGCCATGTGGCTTGGATTCCTGCACTGTGAGCTCACAGCTGTGGGAGCACCAACCCAAACTGCTTTATTCTGACAGACATGAATGAAGTAACCCAGCCCTTCCTTGGCCTTCCGGTAGACACGTGGCAGAGGTGTGCCAAATTTAGAATGGAAACTGGAGGGGCCGGGGCTCCCTTCTCCCATCAGCAATACCCCCACCCCCGGCAGAAAATAAACCCTGTGATGATGACACGATAAGCTCATTCCACTGGACGACTTCAACTATGTCACACACACACACACGGCATGAGGTTACTCTGCAGCTAGTCCAGAATAGGAACAAGACAACAAGCATCAGCAAGCACAGATATCAGTAGCGACCATAATTATATCATTAACAATGCCACTATCAACAATAGGGAAAGGGGAATCAGAGAGGTGCGGGGGCTGCCTTAAATTGGTGTCCACGTCATCGGCGTCCGGGGAGCAGTTGTTGTTGTGGGTTAACTGCCTTGCTCAAGGGCAGAATGACAGATTTTTCCATCTTGCCGGCTCAGGAATTCAAACCAGCGACCTTTCGGTTACTGGCCCAACACTCTTAACTGCTAGACTACCTGCCTCCCCTCAATAACAACACTACTGTCTCCTTACAACTGGCGATCACCACCAACAGTTACTCCAAGTACGAAAACATTTGAATGCTAATTATGTCCTGGATCGTGTGAAAGTTAAATGTATTCTTAGAAAGAGCCTTAGTTGTACATCTTGTACTTGTCTTTCAGCCATTAATGAAATTGCACTGAAATCCCCATATCACTTACTGCCATGTATGGTCTGCACCCTGCATCTCTGGTTTTGGCGATGGAGTCCACCAGCTGGCCACTGATGCCAAAATCACAAAGCTTAATGTTGCCATTCCTGTCCAGGAGGATGTTGGATGGCTTGATGTCTGAGAGGAGAAACGTATAGAAGAGATAACAAAGCTAGGCTAAGAGTTCTGGATAAAGGAAGTGCCACTTCTGTTGTGGTATAGTAAATAGAGCATTGTGAGGTAATAACGGAAATACACATCTCAAATGAGGAAGTAAAGAACAAGGCCTCCATTCTGGAGTCGTCTTACCTCTGTGAATTATTTTCAAGTATTCTTTTAAGTGGTTAAGTGCTTTCACAGTCTGTAATGATAACACATAGCAACTAAATGAATACATATAAATATGTACCCTTCCTGTCAAATAAATCTGTGTAAATTATGTAAGGAGATAATGCATGAAAACTTACAGCTAATGTTATTTTGCCTAATATTTCCTCTGGAATCACATCATCCAAAGCACAATATACATATTTGTAGAATTTGTCGAATGAGGTAGACATAAGTTCCATACATATCCAACAGTCCCCCTGAAAAAGAAAAGAATCACAAGACATAACATACCCACGTGAAGACAATACACTGCTTATTGCTAACTATACAGAACGACTGATTTACATCCAATGCATTTACTGTATAGAGAAATCAATCAACAAAACAAAGAAGTGAAAAACTTGCATGGTCACCTCTCTGAAAAGAGCCCCGTAAAACTGGACTATGTAGAGACAGTCACTACTCCTCATGACCACATCCAGGTCCATCAGCAGCTGCTTCTGTTCTTTCTCATCAACCGTTGACCTAATCCTCTGTGGGAGACACACATGGCAATCAGATGCATGTTGCTTTCAATTGTGACCATGGTTGGAAGTCACAGGAGGTTGGTGGCACCTTAATTGGGGAGGACGGGCACATGGTAATGGCTGGGGTGGAATAAGTGGAAAGGTATCAACAACATCAAACACATTGTTTCCATTTACTCTGTTCCAGCCATTATTACGAGCCTTTCTCCCCTCAAAAGCCTTCACTGTTGGAAGTTTACCATGAGCAGCATGTTACAATATCCTGCAATTGGAGTCAGTTACCCTTTGGTGATTATGACGATTACTCAGTGTTCATTTCACAATATAGCCTAAGACTCAGCCAGACAACTTCACTGGACATAGGATAAATGTCCCGTCCACTTTAGTAGTGATGAGCCGGTATAAATCTTGCCCTGAACACTTCCTGTAGTTTAGTCAATAAGAGGTCAGTGAGGGCAGTGACCTTGACAGCCATTATCTGGTTGCTGGGCTTGTGCACCATCTTGTTGACAGAGCCGTAAGCGCCCCGCCCAATCTCCCCCAGGTCCTTGAGGTCCTCAGCCGTGAAGTCACAATCACCGCCGGCGGTCTTCAACTTCCCTGACGACTCGATACTATGTGTCCGCAGCCTCTCTCTGGCCACAGAAATAGGTGGGAGACAGATAAGAAACACAATCTTTGTTAGTTTAGCTAATTTCACCTCAATCATATACTGAACAAAAATGTTACCGCAACATGCAACAATTTCAAAGATTTAGCTGAGTTACAGTTCATGTAAGGAAATCAGTCAATTTAAATAAATAAATGAGGCCCTAATCTATGGATTTCCCATGACTGGGCAGGGGCACAGCCATGGGTGGGCCTGGGAGGGAGCCAGGCCCACCCACTGAGTAGCCAGGCCCAGCCAATCACAATGAGTTTTTCCCCACAAAAGGGCTTTATTACAGACAGAAATACTCCTTATTTCAGCTCATGAAACATGGGACCAACACTTTACATATTGCGTTTATATTTTTTGTTCAGTATATCTAATACTGCACCTGAAAAAGGATGGTTAGCTGGCATCCGTTTGATCAGTTTGCATTATCCAGCATCAGTCATTTGCTTGTCCAGGGTAACTTAGCAGGCTCATGTTTTATTTATCATCTAATTACACAGCAAAGACACAGGGCTTATTCACATTCACTACAATGGTGTTGCCCAAACAGGTACTTGAGGTTACATTCAGTTACTCTCTGTTTTCCATGAGCAGGTGGAGATAGAAATACAACAGCAAATCATTCCAACCTCACTTAGCCTGTCTTTGACAGATTGCCTGGGTACCTATACAGTACTGAATGTTACATTGACAATGTGTGGCTTTTGGAGATGAAGAGTCTCAGCAGACTGTAGACTAGAGTGCAGAGTCATATAACAATTCATTATGCAGGAGTTTGCATTGTGGCTAATGCAAATTCCGCTTCATGTACATCTTGTACATCTTCAGAAAACCACATCCATTGCAAAGTTTGGAGGTCAACTTACATGTGGGGGTTCTGGAATGGGGGTCCTGCTGTATTCAGAGTGAATCTGGTTGTTGGTTTGATCGGGGGATTGGCAAAATTTAACTTCAGTGCTTTGCGTTTACCTGATCGGAAGAGGCAGAGTTTATGGCAGATTGCACACAAGACATCTATGGCAGGGGTAGAGCCAGACAAGGACCAGAAAAAAACACCAACACACTCAAAAACAACATGAAAACAAACAGATACCATACCACAGAATGAGAGACCAGTAAAGCAATGGGGAGACAGGTGAATTTATCAAGAGTATTCAAGTAAATTTACTGAAGTCATGCAATCCAAATCTAGGGACAAAGCCTGTAAGAGTAATGACCTGCTTCTTACCAAAGGCATCCCTCTTTATATTTCTCTGTGAGAATATAGATTTCTTCTATAGATGCTGAGTTTGGGATTTTAGCTGATACTAACCTATACTGAACTATATGGGATAGTCAACAAAACAATCGGGTCTTGACCGAATTCAAATGAATCACAAGCAGATCTAATAACAGGTTCTCAATCAAACCATGTTTATGCTAAGCCTCAGTGGCCAGGAACAGAAATCCCCTGGAGGTATTTTTTACAAGGCATGTCCTGGTTATACATGTGACTCACTGCAGATGGTAGGTATAATTTGACCGGTTCACTGGAGTTGATGCAGAGGCATACACTTCTCAGTAGACACCTGCTCTAAACCATAGCCTAGTACTAGCTCACATCCCATACCATGGCTATTCAGGATGGAGGCTTAGCTACAATCCAACACTCACCTATCATGTTTTAGTAGATTTTGCTTGGTAATTTAAGCAATAACGAGGGAGTAGGTGAGAATTTCAATTAACCAGACAATTTCTTGCTTCGTTTTTTTATTTCAACTAGGCTACTACCCAGAGTCAGACTGTGAAACAGGACAACATTGTGTAATGAGATTCTGACTCAACAAAAGCATGGATCTGACAGAACTGGATCTTTGATAATACAAAATGTGACTTGTGGCTCTGAACCATACATAAGAGTAAAATAGCCTACACTGCAGTTTGGAAAATCTATCTTGCCAGAGGAGAAGGAGCTTCCCAAGGAAAACTGCTCTGAGTTCACCTTGAAATGAAGGATGCATTCTGTTCTCTCCACCCAAAACACCACACGAATGTGTTTACTCAAACTCCAATAAAATGGCATACGCCACTGGAAATTATACTAGAGTCTCCATGTCTCAACGGGCAAGTGTATGTTTAAGCACAGCTCATGCCAAAAATCACTGGCGTGTTCAAAAACAAAACTGGTTTGAAAAACAATGTGACAAAACCACAAGCATTACTAGCTAGTTTTGCTTGTTAGTAGCAAGCTGACTAAAAGTGCAAAAACTAAAAATGTAGAGCTTCCATTACAATGTTTATTAAAAACACACCTAATTAATAAATACAAGCAAAAGGACTACACTTCTGTCAAGATAAAATAAAGTTCCAGCATAGTGCTATTTTGTGTAGAAGGTAATCGGTTCAGGCCGAACCGAACAGTGGTGAAGACCAGTTGAAAGCCAAAGTGTGAATCTATACACACCAATGCTAATGGAAGCTCTTAGCCCTAGGCTTGTGCCGATGATGGATGATCCGAATATGGATTGGAACGTCTTGGTAAATGAAAATGATGAAACTAAATTGTTTGGTGATAACTAATAGTAAGATAAAAACATATAGGATGGTTACCGCCAACTATTGTTTTTTTGGAAACAACTGAAAACTGAAATCAATACGACTCACAGTTGGACAAGTCTCATTTACTTGCTTTGCATCACTAAAATATTATGACCAAGTGTCTTAAAAACACAGACCAACACAAGCTGCACTCTTTAACTCAGCTAGGATAATCAATGTTTAGCCTCAACTATTAGCCTAAACTGTCAAAACCGGCACAAGCCTACTAGACCCCAACAACTCTTTACTTGGATTAGTTGAGAAAAGAGGACAGACTCCCCCATATCAGACCGTCAGGTGGAAACAAAGGGTTGAGAACTGTTGGTACTGTAGCAAAAGAGGTTTGGCTTACTTGGGGGAGCTCCAGACAGGTTTATCTGAAACCCTAGAGGTGAGAAGAGAACATATCTTTTTCATATTTCACCTTTATTTAGGCTACTGTTTGACCGACTTAATATATTCAGTTGGATAAACAAAAAACAACAACGTTCTATCAAGAAACCTGGTGAACAAATACTGTTCTTCTCTGCTTCGGTTTTTAGACCAGGAAACGATGCAGCACTGTTTCCCAACACCCGTCACCACCTTGACTGACAACTATTTTAAGTCTCAATCAACTTGATTTTGCTAAATGAGGATTCCACCCTTGGAATCACAGTTTGATACCAAGGGTGGACAACAACTACACACACTAAAACATGACCAACTAGGCCAATTCAATAAATATTTGATCTAGGCCTAACCTACATGCAATACTTAACTAAAGAATTAGGCTACTTATCAGATGTTATCAGCTGAAATGGCAGCAGCATTGTTATCAATATTGCATGTTAAGAGTTAATAATCATAAATGTACTTAGTTTGAAGAAGTAAAAGCTCCTTTGCGTAAGCCCCCCAAATTATGCAATTTGAACAGACAACTGGCTGAATAGTCCCTGGTGCTAACTACCTCACTTGCACTTGTCTTATCTATGCTTTAGGCTATGATGGTACATTCCACAGACCCAACTGCATTCATGTTGTATGCACTTTTACAAGAGAAACCAACCAATAACTGAAAAGTTAAAAACATATTTATCACTAAAATCTGGAAGGTCGTGTTCTGTTATACTTTTTAAAAAACTGCCAAATGTAACACTGCACTTTGAAATGTCAGTGTAAACAAGTGTGGCTATGGCCTCATGACAGACTAAAATTATTTTCTGCTGAGTGAACCACTGAACTTTTATAACTTGGCCTCGCATCAGTGAACTGGTAAACATTTACTCTGAGCACACACATATAGCCAGAAACAACCAAGAGAACTTTGGTATGACTTGGCCTAGATCAGTTAGATTCAGCGGAGCTAATCGTGGTAGACCTATAAGAATAACAACCTACAAATGAGAAAAATAATAGAGGGGTGCGAGATAGAAAATTAAATGCATCCACAAAATGATCCTGGCAGGGAGAGACAATGACAATTGAAGAAATTATTATTGGGACAGCTCACCGTCGATCAGCATCAAGTCAGGAGGGTTATGGGAAGTTAGTAGCATTATGGAAAAAGAAGAAAAATATCACAAATGTAGTTTCAATACTTTGACACTGACAGAAGAGGACCATAACAGATGTTTCTTTCATTTATTACCTGGATTCAGAGTGGCATGCAAAAGTATAGAACCAGATCCAAAAGTAACTAACGAGCTATGACAGTTATTGGTAAAGCATCAACAAAAATGTATATATATATATATATTATCTTTATAAAATCTGTAATATTGACAGTAACGTTAGCTACCTGTTTCACTCTGACATCTCCAGCAGGTGTTGGATTCTGTAAATTAAAACAAAATATATTGTTTGTAAAAACATAGCTAGCTAATTATGCATTGGGTGGAAATTGTTGAACAGATTTCTGCTGGTGGATGTATTTGAAATGTAAGAGATGCTCAGGCACAAGTTTCACTGAGCTAACATTACTGTAGCTGCCTGGCCTAGGAAACGTCGGGATTCTGGTAATGAAGCCATGTATCTACTTCCCCAGAGTCAGATCAACTCATGGATACCATTTGTAAATGTATGTCTCTGCATCCAATGATAACTAGCGTTAGTCCCATGTAGCTCAGTTGGTAGAGCATGGCGCTTGCAACGCCAGGGTTGTGGATTCGTTTCCCACGGGGGGCCAGTATGAAAAGTAAAAAATGTATGCACTCACTAACTGTAAGTCGCTCTGGATAAGAGCGTCTGCTAAATGACTAAAATGTCAATGTAAAATGTTAGCGCAATGACTGGAATTCTATGCGGTAACTGCTACAGTAGCATGCTAGTAGATACCATGCATTTCCTGTCATTGCGACTAACGCTAGTTAGCATTGCCTCGCGAAACTACCTCAATTTCATACTGGATGCAGAGACAAAAATGGTATTCATTAGTTGATTTGACTCTGGGGAAGTAGATAAAGGGATTGATTACCAAAATCCTTAAGTATCCCTTTAACAGTGAGCTACATGAACAGTCTGGAGGGGGAAAAAACATCCCAACATGATCTTGTTTTTAGAACTGCAACATATTATAGCTAGCTAATATTAGCTAGTTAGAGGTAACCTGACTTTACATTGAAAGACAGTAAGCAACACATTACCACATCCAGATCAATCATGACAAGCCTTCCTATATTCTAGCTCGTTATTTAAGAAGGCTAGCTAGCAATGCCGCTTGTTAGCCAACCTTAGCTCGCTAGTTAGGTAACGTTAACTAACAACTATTCACTAGCTAACATAAGCTAGCTATGTGGCAAGTTAACGTTGTTTTGGTGTTACTTCTTTCAACAACAACAAAATCAGAACCCGTTATTTGACTAGAAGACAATGTTTTGGGTGTGGGGGCAACTGATTTTGACGGTAGTTAGTTAACTGTAAACACCAAGCTAGTTAACTGTCTTGTAGTAGTGTGTGAATAAAACTGAAGCAAGTTATCTGTTAGTTAGTAGATAGCTAGCTAGCCAATATAGCTAGTTAGTAAGCATAGTCATTAGGTTGCTCCCGTTAACACCACTCACAAAAAAAGATCTAGCGCTAACGTTAGCTAACAAGCTGGTATTTTACAATCCTTACCTTGCATACTGCTCATTGTTGTTATGTGTTGCGATTGGGATTGATGGTGATGTGTGCCTGTAGATCCTGCGTTATTGCTGTTGTGGCTGGTAGATGTTGTGTTGTTGGGGCTGGAAGTCGCCATTGTTATGTGTTTGAATTCTATCAGCAGCAATGCAGAGAGCAACTTCACCCTTATCAAACTAGGCTAGAGAATAATCAAACTGGCTACTTCGACTCAAAGGCGCGTGGTGGATGTAGAGCGCTACCGGACAAGACTGTAACTACCAACAGACAGCAATAAATTGGGAGAGTGTTTGACAGTCCAGTAACCACCTTTCCATTACACACCTAGAGTCTAGACCAAAGATGGTGGATAAATGAAGACCGTCCAGTCTGGCATTTTACCATTGAGAAAAAAAAAGGTAAGTTCCGGCTTACTTAACTGGGTGTGTCATAGACACCAATGCAATAGCAGCTTGGCCTGGTCTACTTAGTTTAATTGAACCAGAAAAAAAAACAGACAAAACAGCAAGTGGGGTGTCTCGCTTCCTCTTCAGTCTCTGGTCAAGACTCAGTCAGCTGACCAAATGTCACTTGCGAACGTGAACACCCACAGCTTCCAACGCGAAGCTGCTGCGTGTGTGTGGACTGAGTTCGAGGAACACAAACTAGGCTCAGATTTCCATACCGCAAGTTTTAACCTAAAGCACTAGGGGGAAGACAAATATCTGACCGTGTATCAGTGGGTTGGGGCGATTTCTAGCCTAATTGTATTAGGCTATAAATGACCATACAGTAAACAGTAATATGTCAGATTAAAATCAGTTTAAGTAGTGTGTAATACTGTCCATAGTTTATTTTATTTTAAAGTAGCCAAATTAGTATTTAATGTCACAGTAACACATAGGTAGCTTGCAATCGTTTTCCCTATTCATCTATATTCAGAAAGCAGTCTTCAGAAAGAAAGGAAGAAAACAACGAGTCTTGTCGATTTCGCAATCGGGCCTATAAATGTTCACTTGTCGAAACTTCATATCCCAAACCTCACACTAAAAATTAACGGTAAAGGATTCAACGCAGAGTTTATGGTTCAACGTCAATGAGGAAAGTTTGCTGTTGAACTGCTGATTACGAGAAACTGGTTCTGTAATTATAGACCGTGACAATGGACGAACCTAGTGAAATTGAGTACACAAAAACAAACTTTTCTCTGATAATTTGGAGAGTTTGCAATGTATGCATGTCATTGTTCTTTGCTCTAGCAAGTTATGTGCAGGCAAGTGATTCCCTTATTTCGTTACATTGTTTGAGATACTTTGTATCTATAGCCTACTGTATTTGGCATGACCTGTAGGCATATCTGCTTCTGTTGATAACTCATGGATTTAGTAGAGTAATTTAATGAGATAACATGGTGTATGTCTCTGAATGTTGGGCCCAACTGAGTAAATCCCATGTTTTATCCTTTGTGTTTTTTATTGGCACAGATTAACGATCCGGATGCAGTATTATGGATGGTAGGATCACGCTTTTTTTTTTTTCGGTTCATCGTTTAATGTTTTTAATGAATTACTATTATCAAAGGGCTTTTTTAAATTATTTTTTTTATACAATAATCCACTTTTCTATCTCCAGGTTGCCTATGCTATTCCAGCAAATCTGTGTTTATTGGTTGGCATTAAACCACATGTAACAGGTATGTGGACATTATGGATTAATAGAGATCCATCAATTACTTTTGACTACTTTTCCTATTAAATAACATTTCAATTTTAACATTTTGGCCAGTGAAAAAGGCCATTGACTGTTTAGTGTATTGTGGCTATATCAAGACAGTGTAGTTAAAAGCTAGAAATATTCATGCATGAGCCTGCATGCACTGCCCTCTGAATGTTTAAATGGTTGAGAGACTGTTTTTCAGAGACAGTACTTTGGAGGAGAATTGCTCAACTTCATGTGCTTATTTCGACTGCTGTTGTTTCATGATGGGATGGACTCTGTATAAAGAGGGCATCACAAATATCTTCCAGCAAGAGGAGGGAAGGTATAGTCTCACAATCACAATCGTTTTCTGTTTAGATGAGCATTGTGTTCAATTATTATTTTTGGTCACACCTGTTTCTCTCTATCCCCAGGGAATTCTCTGGTCTCATGTTGATACTTGTCTGGCTTCTCCTGTGTCAACACTCTGGAAGGTAAGGACTTTCGACATAGATTTGGACCTTATCCCAACATGCAATACCTTCTTTAAAAAAAGTATCAAACTCTGTTGTACATCACTGATATCTGTACTGCTGTAACTATTTTCTTTTAGTTCTATTGGGGCTTTCAGACTGTCTGCTGCTGTTGCCATCACAATCTTCCCCTTTGTGGCTGGCTGTACTACTACATTAACAAGGAGCTGAGGACCAGCTGGCCCTCGCATTGTAAAACTGCACTGTAGATATCCATTCATTAAGATAGTCCAGTGACGAGTGAGCAACATCTCATGCGTGATGGATCATTTACAAGAGGATATGACCTAGCTACAGAGGCTTCTACAGTATGGAATACTACTAATGTGTACATTTGTAAATAAAAAGCCAATGACGGCAGTCAGTGAAATCATGGATGCATTGTTTAAAAAGACACGTATGGTTTAGCAGCAGTGTTTTTGACATCCAAATAAGTGACGAAATGTCATCAATTATAATATATATTGTATATGATTGACAAATTTTTCTTTTTTACTGGAATCATATGTTTCTCTTTCTGACCATTTTGTTGTTGTAGGCAACCCATTGCACTTGTGGTGATATCTGGTGGAATCACAGTAAAATAAAGCAATTTAATAAGAAATATAAATTGAATTTTTGTATTATTTTTTATTTTTGCATCAGAAATCTAAATTGAAAGAAATGCATGTACTGTAGCCTACTCAAGGCTCCAAATAATTTGGTATTTTGATTTATCACCACTGGGCCTCGATAGATACAGGAGATATGCCTTAAAAGTAATGTAGGCTATAGCTAAATCAAACTCCTTTTGTGTTTGGTGCTCCTAACTTGTTAAAGTTGGCAGCAGAAGTAGGCTACTGCCAATTAAAAAAGTAAATGTACTTTACTGTATTTTACGATAGCTAGATGTCAATAGCGCCCAGAGACCACAGCACAAAAAAAGGACTTAGGTGCGTAATTTCCGGTTCTAACAGCCAGAAATAACTGTTCGCCGGCAGGTCCAGGGTCAGCTTAAATGGTTGCTATTGCGAGCCACTCGGTCAATGAGCATCGTTGTACATAGTATACTGATCCAAGATCAGGAATTTGTATGCGTTTTTACCTTCATGATTAACGTTGTGTAAAATTCTGCCACCACTTCCGCATTGAGTTCTTGACAAACTAGCTCAACATCATGGCAGTGGGCTTAATATCGTATCAGACTTTGAGATGTCGATTGTTAAATCGTATGATTTCGCACCAAGTTGTGAGCACAATATGCAGCTTTACACGCGCGTTATCGAGAATGACTGTTTCTCCGTACACAGATCTCTCACCACGGACAGTACACGGGCTGGTAGGTCATGCATGGCTCACAACACTCAGACTATGATCAAATGTGTTCGCGGAATGACTAACAGCTTGAAGACAGATATCGTTGTACCTATCCATCATGTTAACATATTGTGTGTATTCATGCACTACACAGGTAAACCTAGGCGGGAGTTGGACTTGTAGGACATCACGGTGGTTGTCTTTTCACGACTCAAGATCATTCTCCTCTTTACCTCCACCGCCCCCTTCTGGTGATAAAACCAAAAAGACAGGGGTATGTAATGTACCAATTAACTTCTGATTGATATGTAAAATAATCTGGGGGACCTGATAAAACCTGGATAAAACAAAGCACACAGCCTTTTGCTTTGTCTTTAACCTTGTTGCTTTGCCTGTCTCCATCCATCTATCCTCTGCAGCCAGTGACTTGGAAATCATTAGCAATAACATTTGCATTTGGGGGTGTTCTCCTTGCCGGAATGAAATATTTCAAGAAGGAAAAAGAAGAATGTAAGGACATTTCACCTCTCGGTGCACTCACCATCATGCAGTAGGCTACATCCAACAGTGGATTTACACACATTAATTAATGTTCCGAACTGAAGTTCTCCTGGAGATAATCATCAGTGTCTGTACATGTTGGTAACAATCTGTTTTACATGTTGTCTTTTTTACACGTGCACTGCAGTGATTGAAAGAGAAAGGACAAAGTCAATGGGGAAACCAGCGCTTGGGGGTCCATTCTCTCTTGTGGATCAGAATAATAAATCCTGTAAAAGTGAGGATTTCCTCGGCCAGTGGGTCCTTATCTACTTTGGCTTTACACACTGCCCTGACATCTGTCCTGATGAAATCGAGAAAATGATTGAGGTGGTGGATGAAATAGGTAAAGTGTTTTATTTTAAACATCTTTTATGATGCATCATATGTCATGTGAATTATTATGAATGTCATGGCAATTAGATGGTTGAGTGAGTAGCCAGTCAGTCACTCATATCAAATGTCTTCACAAAGCATAATGTTAATGCTAGAACCCAGGGATGCACTGAAGATATGTTGTGATTAACACCATGTCTTTCCATGTTTCCCAGACAGGATACAGTCTCTTCCAAACCTGACCCCCATCCTCATCACTATTGATCCTGACAGGGACACACCTGAGGCCATGGGGACATATGTGAAAGGTAAAGAGAACAAGCCATTAACTACTGTTGCTTCCATGTTATGGTAAAAGGGGGACTTAGACTCACATTGGTGGAACAATAACATTCCCCCTCTGTCCTCTATCCCCAGAGTTCTCCCCTAAGCTCATTGGGCTGACTGGGACAATGCCCCAAATTGAGCAGGTCTCTCGAGCCTACAGAGTCTACTACAGCCAGGGACCAAAGGATGAAGACAACGACTACATTGTGAGTTCATCGTCTGATCCTGCCCTTATTCATAACTCTCATTGGTTCATAGTAAAGTAGGAATTCCCACTTTTCCCAGCTGAATTGATATCTAAACGAAACCTCCTTTATTCTTGATTGCAGGTTGATCACACAATCATCATGTACCTAGTTGGTCCAGACGGAGAATTCAAGGAGTATTTTGGACAGAACAAGAGGAGCGCTGAGATTTCCTCTTCCATTGCATCACACATGAGGAAGTACAAGAAGTTGAATTAAGAGGTGAGATGAAGGAGAACTTGTGTGCCTCTCTCAAAGCCTTCAGACTGTCAGCAGCCTCTGGCCCAGCAGCCCCTGACCCAGCAGGACTGAACACTGCCATGTTATGTCAATGACATGGAATATTATCTGGAGTACAGCTTTTCATGGACTTCAGATGTCTACGACTTACCATTCAATTTTTGCTGTTCACCATTTAACATGGTCTCTAATATCATATTTAAGTCTAAGATTATTTAAAGTGATTTTTTGCAAATAGGTTTGGACAACGCTTCAGTGTTAATTTTTTCTGCTTTGCCCATTATTTCAATCAGTGTGAAATACAATTGTTTCGATGTAAAATATGAGAGCCAAACAGAAATACCGGTACTTGATTTCAAGTCCCTCAACAAATGTAACTATGCTAAAATGGAGGTGGAAAGTATTCCTTGGAAATCAAATCACATTTTATTGGTCACATACACATCTTCCTTGGAAATCAATACTGAGGAACTGAAGGTTTCCAGTGTTTACCCTTGGGCACTCCTAATGGAAAACGAACAGGAATAGTTGTCGTTGTGCAGTTACAGCTCTGCTTTACTTTGTTTACACTAATTCTCCTTTTTAGCCTCGCTATTAAGTCTGGCCCAATACCTGGACTCTTCTCAGTGACACCAGAAACATTTATGCACTGTAATAACTATTTGGTTACTCAATTTGTACTATCCATAAATCAAAGTCATATTTCAACAGAATTTCCAAAGTAACTAATTTATTAAACTTGAACTTGCAGTTATGTACTGTATGTCTGTTCATATTTTTTTTGCTTCCCATGTAGTCGTAGGCTACCATGCAGGTATCAGGGCTTCACTTTGTTCAGCCATATTGTAGACTAGCCTATTCCTAGTAGAAAACACATGGTGGTCAAAGTTTGAGCTTATTCATATGGTGCCATTTGAGTTGTCAAGAGTAGAGCACTGTCGTAAATAATTAATTTAAACAGCTTTATTTGTAATCATGTTGCTATTGATATGCCAGCCAGACCAGTGTCTTGACTGGGCCCATTGTTCTGCAAATAAATGGTCATCAGCGGAGCCTCTATATCTGGTCATAGCCATAGATGCATGATTAGCTCATAGTAGCATGTCATTTTCAATGAATTTACACACACACACTCATAATATATTATATTTGTTTTTATAATACATACAAATGAATTCTCAATATCCTTGCAAACTGACCGTCTCTTTGGCCAGAACACCTGTTGAGTTCCCCCTTGGTAACCTGATTACTAGAGAGAGCACAGAAGTTGTTCAGCACTCTTTGGCAAAGCTCCCGACTCATTCCTGGACGGTTGGTGGTTTGTGATGACTGGGAAGAAATACTCTTCTAGATGAGAGATCACCTTTCACCTGTCAGAGTAGCAAATGATCCTTTATGAGAATTCGGTTACGCCGATTTTTATGTTGTATGCTCATGAATTCACCCACTGAACCATTCCATATCTTGATTTGTTGTGTCCCACCGACAGTACATGCCCTTCTCTTTACAACATTGGACAGGACTCCCTTGTGCCTTATAATTCAATGTACACTTTTTACCTGGAGAACTGAGTTTGATGATACAACGAGTGTCTCCCTGTGGATGTACTGTCTGTCTGAAACAGTCCCCCTAAAATTGGGTGTCCTTTCAGACTAGCAGTGTTTATCGGCAGCTTTATTTTGTGGCCTCCTGTTGTCACGGTTTCGGCCGAGACTGCTCCTCCTCCTGGTTCGGGCAGGCTTCGGCGGTCGTCGTCCCCGGAGTACTAGCTGCCACCGATCCATGTTTCATGTTCGTTTGGTTTTGTCTGGATGTTGTACACCTGTGTCTTGTTAGTCCTCGTTAGTGTCCTATTTAGTTCTCGTTGTGTGTGCTTGTCGTTGTGTGTGATTGCGCTTCTGTTTCGTGTTTGGAGCTACATTTTTCCCTCCAGTGTTTTGGAGAGGGTTGTTTGCACATGTTTGTGCGTCATTCGTTTTGTCGCCTGTGTGCGTCGTGCATTTTGCCTTCGGGCTTATTGTGCTTCTGTTGTATATATATAATATATATTGCACTAAAGCCTTTGGACTGAGCCTCTGCGTCCTGCGCATGATTCCTACACCACACCCACCTTCAGCACGCCTTGACAGAATCACACACCTTATAATGGAATCAGCAGGATCGGCAGTGACGCCTGTGTCGCTCGAGGAGCATCTCCGTGGGCAAGAGGACCAGATCCGACAACTGGAGACCGCTCTACAGGAGGTAATCAACATCATGCACCGATGGGAGGCCAGCAGGGTACCCACACCTCCACCTACCCTGTCCATCCCATCGGTCGGTCCACCAGTCCCAGGTTCGGAACCCAGGGGGATTCGGCTCTCGCTCCCGAGGGCGTATGACGGAACAGCTGCCGGGTGTCAGGGGTTCCTCCTGCAGGTGGAGCTCTACCTGGCCACTGTACACCCGGTGCCCTCGGGATACGAGAGCGTTTCCGCCCTCATCTCCTGTCTCACGGGCAAGGCGTTGGAGTGGGCTAACGCCGAGTGGAGGAAGATGGACGCCAACACCATCACCTACGCCGAGTTGTTGCCGGGGAGCGTCTAGTCCATTTGAGACAGGGGAGGAGGAGCGCTCAGGTGTTCGCTCTAGAGTACCGGACTCTAGCGGCGGATGCAGGGTGGAATGAACGGGCTCTCATCGACCATTTTTGATGTAGCCTACGAGAGGACGTTCAACGTGAGTTGGCCTGCAGGGATACCCATCTTACCTTCGACCAGTTGGTCGATATGTCCATCCGTCTGGACACCCTGCTGGCCACCCGTGGACGTCCCGAGGGGAGTCCGTCCATTCCGCCCTCCGGCACGTCCGAGCCGAGCCCTATGGAGCTCGGGGGTGCCGGTGCTAGAGAACGGAGTAGGAAGAGCCCGAGGGGGCCTGTCTCCTGCACCAAGTGCGGTCGTGGAGGGCACACTACGGCCAGGTGCTGGGGAGGGTTCTCCGGGAGTAACGACAACAGGCCACGCACTGGGGGGGCCTCCCAGGTGAGTAGACGTCCCACTTACCCAGAGCTTTCTGTTGCACACTTTTGTATACCTGTTTGTTTTCCACAGGTTGCACCTCTTTCCCAGCATAAGGCGCTAGTAGATTCAGGCGCAGCTGGGAATTTTGTTGATCGTAAGTTTTGTTTTGAGTTAGGGATCCCTCTCCTACCTGTTGACAAACCTTTTCCCGTTCATGCCTTAGACAGCCGCCCGTTGGGGTCGGGGTTGATCAGGGAGATCACAGCGGCACTTCGGATGTGTGCGCAGGGGGGTCATGAGGAGACTATACAGTTGTATCTGATCGACTCTCCTGCGTACCCAGTGGTGCTGGGGATTCCCTGGTTAAGCACCCATAACCCTGCTATTTCGTGGCAACAGAGGGCTCTCGATGGGTGGTCTGCTCAGTGCGAGGGGCGATGTCTGGGTGTTTCCGTGGGGGGCGACTTCGGTGGAAAGTCCAAACCAAGTGCCCGCACTGCACATTCCGCCTGAATATGGGGATTTAGCACTCGTGTTTAGCAAAACTAGGGCGACGCAGTTGCCTCCTCATAGACAGGGGGATTGTGCGATTGATCTCCAGGCAGGAGCAGCGCTCCCACGGAGCCATGTGTATCCTTTGTCTCAAGAGGAGAGAAAAGCTATGGAGACTTATATAGCCGAATCTTTGAGACAAGGATACATTCGGCCCTCCACTTCTCCCGCCTCCTCGAGCTTATTTTTTGTGAAAAAGAAAGATGGAGGGTTGCGCCCGTGCATTGATTACCGTGGTCTCAATCAGATTACTGTGAAATACAGTTATCCTCTCCCTCTGATTGCGACCATGACAGAGTCATTGCATGGAGCGCGGTTTTTCAGAAAACTGGATCTCAGGAGCGCGTATAACTTGGTGCGCATTAGGGAGGGTGACGAATGGAAGACAGCGTTTAGTACCACGTCAGGTCATTTCGAATATCTCGTCATGCCATATGGGTTGATGAATGCTCCATCAGTCTTCCAATCCTTCGTAGATAACATTTTCCGGGATATGCAGGGACAAGGGGTGGTCGTGTACATTGATGACATTCTGGTGTACTTGTCTACCCGAGCCGAGCATATAACCCTGGTGCGTCGTGTATTGAGGAGGCTGTTGGAGCACGACCTATATGTCAAGGCAGAGAAATGTCTGTTTTTCCAGGAGTCGGTCTCCTTTTTGGGTTATCGGTTGTCCGCGTCAGGGGTGAGAATGGAGGTGGATCGTGTGTCCGCTGTGCGTAATTGGCAAACCCCAACTACTGTAAAAGAGGTGCAGCAGTTTTTGGGCTTTGCGAATTACTACCGGAGGTTTATCCGGGGGTTTTGGACAGGTGGCAGCTCCCATCACGTCCCTTCTGAAGGGGGGTCCGGTGCGCCTGCAGTGGTCAGCCGATGCGGACAGGGCCTTTAGGAGACTGAAGGACCTGTTTACGTCGGCTCCGGTGCTAGCGCATCCGGATCCCGCATTACCCTTTCAGGTTGAGGTAGACGCGTCTGAGGCTGGTATAGGGGCCGTTCTCTCTCAACGGTCCGGCACGCCACCTAAACTCCGCCCCTGTGCTTTTTACTCTAAGAAGCTCAGCCCGGCGGAGCGTAACTATGACGTTGGGGACAGGGAGCTGTTAGCTGTAGTTCAAGCCCTTAAGTTGTGGAGGCATTGGCTTGAGGGGGCTCAACACCCTTTCCTCATTTTGACTGACCATAGGAACCTGGAGTACATCCGGGCAGCGAGGAGACTGAACCCTCGCCAGGCTCGATGGAGTATGTTTCTCACCAGGTTCGTATTTAAAATCACGTACATCCCTGGGTCCCAGAATGGTAAGGCAGATGCGCTGTCCCGGGCGGTATGACACGGAGGAGAGGTCCGTTGAGCCCACTCCCATACTACCGGAGTCTTGCCTTGTGGCACCGGTGGTGTGGGAGGTCGATGCCGAAATCGAGCGGCGTTGCGTGCACGACCCCAGCCCTCCACAGTGTCCTGAGGGTCGGAGATGCGTTCCCGCGAGATTCGGGATCGACTCATTTACTGGGCTCACACGTCACCCTCCTCTGGACATCCGGGTATCGGCCGGACGGTGCATTGCCTTAGCACTAAATACTGGTGGCCCACTTTGGCTAGGGATGTGAGGGTTTATGTCTCCTCCTGCTCGGTGTGTGTCCAGTGTAAGGCGCCCCGACATCTGCCCAGGGGTAAGTTACAACCCCTGCCCGTTCCACAACGACCATGGTCCCACCTCTCGGTGGATTTTGTGACAGACCTTCCCCTCTCTCAGGGGAATACCACCATCCTGGTCGTTGTGGACCGGTTCTCTAAGGCCTGTCGTCTTCTCCCTATGTCGTGTCTTCCTACTGCCCTACAGACCGCTGAGGCCCTATTTACCCATGTCTTCCGGCATTACGGGGTACCCGAGGATATAGTGTCTGATCGAGGTCCCCAGTTTACCTCTCGTGTTTGGAGAGCGTTCATGGAGCGTTTGGGGGTCTCGGTTAGCCTTACCTCAGGGTACCACCCGGAGAGTAACGGGCAGGTAGAACGTGTCAACCAGGATGTGGGTAGGTTTCTGAGGTCGTATTGCCAGGACCGGCCGGAGGAGTGGGCACGGTACATTCCCTGGGCCGAGATGGCCCAGAACTCTCTCCGCCACTCCTCTACTAACCTAACCCCCTTCCAATGTGTGTTGGGTTACCAGCCGGTTCTGGCACCTTGGCAGCAGAGCCAGATCGAGGCCCCTGCGGTGGGGTGGATGATTGGATGAGGCGCTCGGAAGAGACGTGGAACGCTGCCCACGTCCACCTGCAGCGGGCCGTCCTTCGTCACAAGGCGAGCGCCGATCTCCACCGCAGTGAGGGGCCGGTGTACGCACCCGGAGATCGAGTCTGGCTCTCTACCAGAAACCTACCCCTCCGCCTGCCCTGCCGGAAGCTGGGTCGGCGGTTTGTGGGGCCCTTTAAAGTCCTGAGAAGATTGAACGAGGTGTGTTATAGATTACATCTACCTGTTGAGTATAAGAATATTAACCCCTCGTTCCATGTGTCTCTTCTCAGGCCGGTGGTAGCTGGTCCACTCCAGGACAATGAGATAGGGAGACTCCTCCGCCCCCACTGGACATCGAGGGGCTCCCGGCGTACACCGTTCGGTCCATCTTGGACTCTAGACGCCGGATGGGGGGTCTCCAGTATCTCGTGGAGTGGGAGGGGTACGGCCCGGAGGAGCGGTGCTGGGTGCCGTGGAGTGACATCCTAGACCCAGCTCTCCTGTCGGAGTTCCACCGGGACCATCCCGCGCGCCCTGCTCCGCGTCCTCCTGGTCGTCCCCGAGGCCGGGGTCGGCGCACGGCTGGAGCCGCGCGTCAAGGGGGGGGGGTACTGTCACGGTTTCGGCCGAGACTGCTCCTCCTCCTGGTTCGGGCAGGCTTCGGCGGTCGTCGTCCCCGGAGTACTAGCTGCCACCGATCCATGTTTCATGTTCGTTTGGTTTTGTCTGGATGTTGTACACCTGTGTCTTGTTAGTCCTCGTTAGTGTCCTATTTAGTTCTCGTTGTGTGTGCTTGTCGTTGTGTGTGATTGCGCTTCTGTTTCGTGTTTGGAGCTACATTTTTCCCTCCAGTGTTTTGGAGAGGGTTGTTTGCACATGTTTGTGCGTCATTCGTTTTGTCGCCTGTGTGCGTCGTGCATTTTGCCTTCAGGCTTATTGTGCTTCTGTTGTATATATATAATATATATTGCACTAAAGCCTTTGGACTGAGCCTCTGCGTCCTGCGCATGATTCCTACACCACACCCACCTTCAGCACGCCTTGACACCTGTCTCCTGTCCGTTGACCCTCTAATCCCAGGCAGATGCACCCGTCCTCAGATCTATTTTCCACCAGGGGCAGGCATCCGTCTGCCTCAGACAGAACCAGCCAATGGGGATTGTCCCTTGCTTCTTCTCTCGTTCGGACTGTGACTTCAAATTCCCACAGTCTCGCAGTGTCCTTGACACAGGCTTGTACACAGTCAATGTACATACTCTACTATAACGTGTTGGAAGAGGTCAGCATAAGCCCTGCCCTGGTCTAGCCAGTGGTAGCGAGCCTACTGCCTCCCCATGACCAATTATACCCACAACTGTTGCCAGCCCTTCAATTGACATTCATGGGGGATATTAAATCAACACCAATTAGGTTGGATGTGATGCAGTGCCAGCTTGTGTCATAGTTTATGAAACTGAATGGCCCACACACAGTACAACTCTACTGACTCTTTCCTTGGAGACAGTTCACACATTCATTGGACATTTAACAGATAAATGTTCTTTGTAACATGTTTATATGGTGGAATAGGATCATGCATAGAGTGTAAGTCTAAATAAATTGTTTAGCATTGTGCACAGCTGAGTTCACCAATAGATATAAAGGAATTTGAAAGAAAGAATGCAGGCGTTGCCGTTCTATTGTCGACTGCATGTGACATCACATGAGTTTTAGAGGGAGCTGTGGAGGGTCATGATTATGACCACAGCACTTCTATGCTAGTCAGTTTACGTTCTAACTGACGTGCTGTTAGGAGCTTGTCCAAAGGAGTGCATGATATCAGACAAACAGTCTGAACTAAACTACCTGATGATGATGAGGCAGCATCTATCTAGTCCACAGGTGTCAAACTCATTCCACGGAGGGCCGAGTGTCTGTGGGTTTTCACTCTTTCCTTGTACTTGATTGATGGATTAAGGTCACTAATTAGTAAGGATCTCCCCACACCTGGTTGTCTAGGGCTTAATTGAAAGGAAAAACCAAAAGCCTAGGCCCTCCATGGAATGA
The DNA here is from genome assembly GCF_020615455.1 of Coregonus clupeaformis. Lineage (NCBI taxonomy): Eukaryota > Metazoa > Chordata > Actinopteri > Salmoniformes > Salmonidae > Coregonus > Coregonus clupeaformis. The sequence continues at coordinate 136,034 of NW_025534143.1, forward strand.
GTTTGACACACCTGATCTAGTCTCTCTAAAAGGGATGGCATGGTCCTATATTTTGTGGTAGCTCTGGTCCAGGGCGTTAGTGACCGTGCCTTTAATAATGCGCACTAACACCCTGGACCAGAGATAATGTTGTGCCTTTTTTTTTTAAATTAAATTTTTTGTCATTTAGCAGACGCTCTTATCCAGAGCGACTTACAGTTAGTGAGTGCATACATTTTTATTTTTCATACTGGCCCCCCGTGGGAATGGAACCCACAACCCTGGCGTTGCAAACGCCATGCTCTACCAACTGAGCTACATCCCTGCCGGCCATTCCCTCCCCTACCCTGGACAACGCTGGGCCAATTGTGCGCCGCCCCATGGGTCTCCCGGTCGCGGCCGGCTACGACAGAGCCTGGATTCGAACCAGGATCTCTAGTGGCACAGCTAGCACTGCGATGCAGTGCCTTAGACCACTGTGCCACTCGTGCTCAAAATGTACCACAGCTTATCAGTCAATTTTGTTTTCAAATTAAGTTTTAATTTGAGTCAGTTGACATTTTATTTAATATAATTTAGAATTGTTCTTGCACACTGCCACACACAGGAATAAACGGAACATATACCAATTAAAAACATCTACAGCGCTATTTACATTTTTACATTTTCGTCATTTAGCAGACGCTCTTATCCAGAGCGACTTACAAATTGGGTGTGAATGCATTGAGAATATATTGTTAGCCATTGCATTCTTGGAATGCACCCGTATAGATGAAATGGATGACTTATTCAACATAACATTATATAGCCCTGCCAAAGCCCTCTATCAGCACTGGCATCGCATGGTACACTTGAAACACATACTTGTGCTGTATTGACATGGGCAACTGAGGAACATTAATAGAAATTCACTCAGGATTTTGTATGGATTAGAAGGGCTTTTTGGGATTCATTGTTAACCCTGTTATTTGGAATGCTCTCTCAGCCATGCATAAACGGAGGCCTGAATTTTTGGAAGACATGATGAGACATGGGCTGCTTTTGTATGAGATGTGTTCAGGTCATCTGTAAAGTGGTTTACTACATGTAACATCATCACAATTGGAAGCAGCTTAGATGTTTGTATTGTCAGAGAAGTCTTGTATTGCTTCAGCGTGCTTCATTATAAGGCCGACAAAGGCCTCTGGTAATCAGTGTTGTAGATCATTTTTGTTCAGAATTACTGTGTCAAATGTGCTGTGTCGGTATGTTTTTTTATTTTTTTATTGCACATTTACGTATTGGTCCCTGTGACTGAATCCAATCTCATAGAGTAACATTACCTCAGTTTAGCATTGGGTCAATAGTCTTGAAAGCAAAACTGAAAAGGTTTTGATAACATCTCTTCGTCTCAGGTATTTGAATGGCAATGGAATACAGCAGACGGACCTGTCTCTGTCTGTCTGGAACGTACTAACTGCCGCCTGTCAACCCCTCCCAGTGAGCCCTAATCGACCGTGATCCCAGTCAGCCAATGCCAGAATTTGAGCAATGCCCTAACAGACCTAATCTTCCCTGATCCTAGAAAATGAGGAATGTCGTGTCTGGACCAAAAGCCCTCTAAGCTGCCGTCCTCAGCCATCATTGCTTTTTAATGGACAGGCTACAGGATTACAATTGAAAACATTTAAATGTGACACAATACAGCTATAGATAGACAGCTGAAAATACAAAATGGACATACTTTACTTTTCCATGGTGGCGTTTGAGCCAGATTTGATCTCTATCCAAATATAGAGAAGCTGTCAAGCAAACAGAAAGAAAAAAAACATCCCTTATAAAAAGTATTCTTAGTGTGATGATAGCAGGGCATTGGAGGTATGTCTTTGGCGTACTGTTGAGACAGCAAACATTTAACAACAATAAAGGTTGCATCCATAGAGAGATAGCATCAATACAGTCTCTGCCATCCTACTGTGATCATAGATTTTTCCCTGTAGCTGCAACACTCAGGTAAGAATGGACCAAATCATATATTTAGGCCTTTGATGTTCATTGGATCTTCTCAAGGAATATAGAGAATTTCTGAAATTATTTGTTTTTATTGTATAATCTATGCCCAACAGATCAATATGAAGCATATGATGTATAATCAATTGTCTCCATGCTACACAGCTTTAGAAAATGAGTGATGCTGAGATGGAAGTATTTGGGGTGGCTGCCTCGTACCTCCGCAAGCCGGAGCGGGAGAGGATTGCGGCACAGATCAAACCATTTGATGCCAAAACGGCCTGCTTTGTGGCAGATCTAAAGGTGGAGTATGTGAAAGGCAAAATCAAGAGCCAAGACAGCTCCAAGGTCACAGTGGAGACTGAGGATGGGAGAGTGAGTACATATAAAATGTTCTAGAACGTTTGACCATAGTAGCTCTGTTCTAACCCACTGGACACAGACGTTAGTTCAACGTCTAGTTTTGATTTACATTTGGTTGAGTTATCAGCTAACGTGAATTCAAAGTGAAATCAACAAAACATTCCACCATGGTTAAAAGTTGGGTTAAAAAAAATGATATTCACTTACGATGATTACTTTTTTCAAATCCAATCAGTTCTCCACGTTGATTCAACTTCATCACATTGACGTTTTTTGTTGAAATGACGTGGAAACAACATTCAACCAGTTTTTGCCCAGTGGGAAAGCATGATATATTTTACTTACTATGTGAGAGTGACTGAAATTCAGAGTGCATGTCATTTCTAAGCCTTTTTGGATGCTAAATAAAAAGTTAATTATGCCATCGTGGCATGATTTCGATGCAGTTTCATCCAGTTATTATTCTAGCATGTAATCAATACAACTGGTTCATTATTTGAATGGAAACTTGCCTCCCCTAACTGCCCTCCCCTTTATTTGATCATGTTGCAGGTTGTCACGGTGAATCCGGATGACATCAGCCCCATGAACCCTCCTAAATTTGACAAGATCGAGGACATGGCCATGTTGACCCATCTCCATGAGCCAGCCGTGCTGTTCAACCTCAAGGAGCGCTACGCTGCCTGGATGATCTATGTAAGCAGACACAGATCAGATTACATTTCAACTCAGTCATACGTACATCTTCTAATTGCATTGTCAGTCAAACATCTACAAACTAGTTTCATGGGTTCAATTAGATCATCAATGACAACCTGAGTTGTTCCCCTATTGCAGACCTACTCTGGGCTGTTCTGTGTGACTGTGAACCCCTATAAGTGGCTCCCGGTCTACAACCCAGAGGTGGTGGCTGGCTATCGGGGCAAGAAGCGCCAGGAGGTCCCACCGCACATTTTCTCCATCTCTGACAATGCCTATCAGTTTATGCTAACAGGTATAATCTTCATTTCATGATGTATCCTATTGTAGCAGCAAGTATACTTAACAGGTAATTTTATCTTTCAACAGATCGTGAAAACCAGTCCATCCTTATCACGTATGTACTGTTGCCCATGCTGTTACTAATTGTCTGCCTCTGTAAAGAACTGAATTTACTAGGAAAGTTTACATTATTACTCTCAATTGTGTTGTTCAATCTTGATTTTTACAGTGGAGAATCTGGTGCAGGGAAGACTGTAAACACAAAGCGTGTCATCCAGTATTTTGCGACAATCGCCATGGCTGGAGGAAGTGAAAAGAAGAAGGAAATCAATGGGAAAATGCAGGTTCTATCCATACTCATGTTACATTAACATAATATGTATATAGTCCCCTCTATTGCATTTACTGTAAAGTGGATTTACTCATACTTACCAACAATTTTATTCTCAAAGGGAACCCTGGAGGATCAAATCATCCAGGCCAACCCTCTGCTGGAGGCTTTTGGGAATGCCAAGACTGTGAGGAACGACAACTCCTCTCGCTTTGTGAGTGGATTTGATTAACATTGCAACATACAGTATGTGCATATATGGTTAACATATAGCCAGGCATGCATTCATAAACCAAACACCTTAGCTGAAATGTGACCTTTTAAAAACAATGTAATATTTGGAAAACGTACAGGGCAAATTCATCCGCATCCACTTTGGCACAAAGGGGAAGCTGTCCTCGGCTGATATTGAGACTTGTGAGTTTGCTTGTCTATTTTCTTTAAATATGCAAGGCCATTGCTGTGGATTGGAACAAAATGTCATTTGATTCATTTCTCTGATTTCCTTCTTTAGACCTTCTGGAAAAATCCAGGGTCACGTTTCAGCTCCTGGCAGAAAGGAGTTATCACATCTTCTATCAGATCATGTCCAATAAGAAGCCTGAATTAATTGGTAGGTTGAGTAATGCTGCCTGGTGGATCTATGTAAAGCCATACACAGTAATTGTAGTTTTGGACTGCAAAGGTATTGGTTACTTTAAGGGGGCAATCTGAGATTGCTACATCCATTTGTGTACTTTAAAATTAATGATATGTACCCATTGGTTCTTGAAGAATAAATGACTCATGAGCTTAGGTCAACTGTCATACCCCATCAGAACCCCAAATATAAAATAGTTTTACTCCATTGTTTGTAAACAATGTAATTGTAAATAAAAACTGTATAGCCTAGTCAGTCCTCACATCCATAGCTCTGTCTATGAATTTGAGAGTGGTTATGTTTCTCCAGCCCCATCCCTCAACTGTTTACCAAAAACAGTGGTAGGTTGCCACTTTGTTGTTGTTTGAACTGCAGAAAAAAAGTGATGTACTGTGAGTTCAGCCTCCAACACCAATGTAACCCCCACTGGTAAATATACACCTTCTCTATCATGTTCACAGAGATGCTGCTCATCACCACCAACCCATATGACTACCCTATCATCAGTCAGGGGGAAATAAAGGTGCAAAGCATCAATGACACAGAAGAGCTCATGGCCACAGATGTGAGTCCACCTGTACCCTATATCTCATATGTGTATATTACCCACACAGATTGGAAAATGAATACATCGAAAACATAATAGAAAACCCTCAACTGTACTGTATAATATTGTCTTAGGGACTGATGAAATGTTTATATATGTTTGACTGAGCTCCAATATCTGTCCCAATAGAGTGCCATTGATATCCTAGGCTTCAATGCAGAGGAAAAACTTGGGATCTACAAACTGACTGGTGCTGTGATGCATCATGGGAACATGAAGTTCAAGCAGAAGCAGCGTGAGGAACAGGCAGAGTCTGATGGCACTGAGGGTGAGCAGTCTTAGATTTTTACTTATTTTGAAATTCTAATTAAATCTTCACTTATCCACAGCCAGAATCCACTCATCATCTTTTTTGTCTCATGTATCCAATAGTAGCTGACAAAGTTGCCTACCTCATGGGCCTGAACTCTGCTGATCTACTGAAAGCTGTGTGCTATCCCAGAGTGAAGGTCGGGAATGAATATGTCACCAAAGGACAGACAGTTCAACAGGTATGACAACTACATTAGAGTGTGTACAGACATGAGTGACCCTCGCCCAACTCTCACCAATTTCCATTGTCCTTAAAATGTGTTTTGTCTCATTTGCAGGTGAATAACTCCATGGGTGCCCTGTCTAAGGCAGTGTATGAAAAACTGTTCTTGTGGATGGTGACCAGAATAAACCAGCAGCTAGACACCAAATTGCCCAGGCAGCATTTTATTGGCGTTCTGGACATAGCAGGCTTTGAGATCTTTGAGGTATGAGTGGACTCCTCATTTGAAACACATTTACAACAATGTAATCCTTTATTGTATGTTATTTAATTATATTTTGTAAACCATGCAGATGAACAGCCTGGAACAGCTCTGCATCAATTTCACTAATGAGAAACTGCAACAGTTTTTCAATCACCACATGTTTGTGTTGGAACAAGAGGAATACAAGAAGGAAGGAATTGAGTGGGAGTTCATTGACTTTGGAATGGACTTGGCTGCCTGCATTGAGCTTATTGAGAAGGTACTGTGACCTTTTCAGCATACCTTTAAGTCACTCTTTACAGTCTAACTGTTAATTGAATTAAATAAGTTAGGATCAACAGGACAGAGTTGAAAAACATCTATTTATTGACAGTAATTAAAACGTTTACAAGCAAAATATTGAAATCCAGTAGACAGACATGATCAAAACAATGAAGTTCTATACCTTGGTTCTTATAAACACATTTTACACTGTAAATCTTCCACAGCCAATGGGTATTTTCTCCATCCTTGAAGAAGAGTGCATGTTTCCAAAGGCAACAGACTGCTCCTTCAAGAACAAACTCTACGACCAGCATCTTGGGAAGAACAGCAACTTCCAGAAGCCCAAGCCTGCCAAAGCCAAGGCAGAGGCCCACTTCACCCTGGTGCACTACGCTGGCACTGTGGACTACAACATTGGTGGCTGGCTGGAGAAGAACAAGGACCCGCTGAATGACACTGTGGTACAACTGTACCAGAAAGCTGCCCTGAAGCTATTGTCTCAGTTGTTTGCAAAGTTTGTCTTAGTTGATGGTGAGTTTACATCAGCGTTATAAGACATCAGTGAAAAATGATCTTGAGTAGAAATACAATTGTTTTATTTTTCTCTTTCTGTAGCTGATAGAAACCAAAAAGGAGCAAAAAAGAAGGGGTCCTCTTTCCAGACTGTCTCTGCACTTTTCAGGGTAAAACTGTTTCCCCCTACTCTTATGAAAATGTATATTGATCTAATGATCGTATGTAGACTTTAGAACATTTCTATGCACAATTCAGTGAGCATTGTTTTGCTTGTTCATGCTCTTTTATCACTTCATAACCATCCCTCAGGAAAATCTCAACAAGCTGATGTCTAACCTGAGGTCCACACATCCCCATTTTGTGAGATGCATCATCCCAAACGAAACCAAAACACCAGGTATGTAAAGGTTTGAAACATGTAATGTGGGTTGTTTGCTCTCAAGGCTGCCTGACCTGACAGAATTATGCCTTTCCATGTAGGGGCCATGGAACACTACCTCGTTTTGCATCAGCTGCGCTGTAACGGTGTGCTGGAGGGTATCAGAATCTGCAGGAAGGGGTTCCCAAGCAGGATTATATATTCTGACTTCAAGCAGAGGCAAATCCTTCATTGATCTCTGTTACCCATAAGAAAAATGATTCAACAAACATGAGCTCAAGGATAAATTGTCATGAGCCCTCTCACTCCACCGGGTTACCACCTTAATTTGTTTCCACTATCTTCCACTCTGCTCACCTCCCTCTCTCTACTCAGCCTAACTAGCTCCACCTGTCCCTGCTCTGCTCGGCTCTAATTACTCTGCCAGCTGCGCTGCATTACCCACTAACCTCTCCCAGTATTTAAGGCCCTGTCTTTCAGCTCTCCGGTGTCAGATCGTCTGCAAAGCTCACACCCGGAACCTGTTTGCTTCGCGCTTCTGGCTCACCCTGGTTTTGTGACCCCCGGACCTGCCTGTTTTTGGATACTCTTCTGCCTCAGGAGATCCAGACCTGCTTCTGCCATTACGACTCCTGACTACTCTTCAATCCGGTAACTCTGACCAGCCTTCTGCCTTGCGACTACGTATTTTGGATTTCCCTTGTACTGTACTGCTGCCTGGTTTCATTCCGCCCTGTTGTGTCTGTGTCTCCCCCCAGGACTTCTGGACCACCCACCACCGGCTTCATAGGACGCATCGCTGCCACTGGGGGGCACAGACCCAGCGCATTGGACGGGATCCCTGTTACCCCTGGAGCCTTCATTCACTCCCTACTTCCCTTTTCCCTTAAGTTTAATAAACTTTCTGGTGTGACGCAATTGTGGTCCTCTGGTCGTCTGTCTGAATCGTGACAGTACGATCTGACCATTATGGACTCAGCGCACACTTTCCCGACATGGAAACCGATGAGCATGAGCAGCAGTTCCAGCAGCAGCAACAACAACTCGCCATGATCATTCAACTCCTCACCAACCTTACCCCAGCCAGTCTGCCCACCAGCCCAGCCCCCCGAGTTACCTGCCCCGGTCATTGCAGCCGCTGCTCCGAACCCAAGATTGGAAACCCCGAGCGGTTCAACGGCGATTCAACCCAGGTCCGGCCATTCCTGACTAGCTGCCGACTTCAGTTCTCCTTGCAGCCAAGGACCTTCGCCACGGAGGGGGCTAAAGTTGGGTATGCCATCACTCACCTGACGGGCCGAGCTCGACTCTGGGGAACAGCAGAGTTCGAACGTCAAACCCCCGCATGTGCAACCTTCGACCTGTTTGCTGAGGAGATGCTGAAGGTGTTTGACCTGGATTCACCCACCGCAGAGGCGTCTCGTGAACTGTTCAGTATTCGACAAGGCAGACGTACAGTCGCAGACCATTCCATCGACTTCCGAACCCTGGCTAGACGAAGTTCTTGGAACACACCATCGTTGGTGGACGCGTTCTTCCATAGTTTGGCTGACTATATCAAGGACGAGTTGGTCTCCCATGAACTGCCTTCCACTCTTGATGAAGCCATCGCACTGACTGTCAGGATCGACAGAAGGATACAGACCCGCGGCCGTGAGAGGGGGGCGCCAAGGTCCACCTACTACCGGCATTCGGAGAGATCCGACTGGGCTCCTGTCATCTACTGCCACTCACCCAGGTCAGCTTGATCAGTCTGAGCCTATGGAGATTGGGCGAGCCTCCCTCACTCCTGCAGAGCGCCAGCGCCGCTTCACCTCAAACCTCTGCCTCTATTGTGGAGGTGATGGACATCGTGTGGTAACCTGCCCTTTAAAGGGCCGAAGCTCACCGGGCGTAGGGGGAGTCCGGTTGAGTTCAATGACCATCCAGTCCTCCGACCGCAAACCCCTGCTGCAAGTTCACCTCCGCCTCTCTGACTCCAACTCACACCCTGGCTGCTCTGGTGGATTCTGGCGCCGAAGCCAACATAATGGACATCAAGCTGGCACGCCAACTGGGACTGGAGAACCTCCGCTTTGACACCTCCTATTCCTGCCCGGGCACTGGACGGACACTTACTCGGATCGGTCACTCATGTCACGGCCCCGGTCTCGATGGGTCTGTCCGGAAACCATCAAGAAACTATCCAGTTTCACCTGCTCCCTCTCCAGGCCAACCCCTCATCCTGGGTTACCCATGGCTCCGCCTCGGCACAACCCTCAGCTCGACTGGGTGACCGGGGTGATCAGGGAGTGGGGAGAGGACTGCCACCGAACCTGCCTGCTTGCTGCCGCACTACCCCTCGGCCAGTACCTACTAACTCCGCTCCTGACCTCTCCAATGTCCCAGAATGCTACCATGGTCTCAGAGAGGTGTTTAACAAAGCAAGAGCCACATCTCTGCCCCCTCACCGACCGTACGACTGTGCCATCGACCTCCTCCCTGGAACAGCTCCTCCAAGGGGTCGTCTTTATTCGTTGTCTGCTCCTGAAAGAAAGTCCATGGAGGACTACATCAATGGCTCTCTGTCCGCAGGATTAATCCGTTCATCTTCATCTCCTGCTGGTGCTGGCTTCTTCTTTGTGGGGAAGAAGGACGGATCTCTTCGCCCCTGCATCGACTACAGGGGACTCAACGACATCACAGTGAAGAACCGTTACCCTCTGCCTCTGCTCACCTCTGCTTTTGAGTTGCTCCAGGGAGCCACTGTTTTTACCAAGTTGGATCTCAGAAACGCTTACCACCTAGTGCGGATCCGGGAGGGAGATGAATGGAAAACCGCATTCAATACACCAACAGGCCACTACGAGTATCTGGTTATGCCTTTTGGCCTCACCAATGCTCCTGCTGTGTTCCAGGCTCTAGTGAATGATGTACTGCGGGACATGTTAAACAAGTTTGTCTTCGTTTACCTGGATGACATCTTAATTTACTCCAGAAACCTGTCTGAACACACCCGCCATGTCCAGCAAGTCCTTCATCGTCTTCTGGAGAATTCCCTCTACGCCAAGGCAGAGAAATGTGAGTTTCACGTCAAGACAGTGGCCTTCTGGGGTACATAGTGGCAGAAGGAAGTATCCAAATGGATCCTGCCAAAGTATCAGCAGTCACTTCATGGCCAGTTCGGAGAACAGAAAGAAGCTGCAACAGTTTCTGGGGTTTGCTAACTTCTATAGGAAGTTTATCCGGAACTACAGTACCATTGCTGCCCCTCTCACTGCTCTAACCAGCACCAAGCAACCCTTCACCTGGACCCCAGCAGCCGACAAAGCCTTCAGTACCCTCAAGGTGAGGTTCACCTCCGCTCCCATCCTCCAGATGCCTGATGTGGACCCGGCAATTCATTGTGGAGGTGGACGCCTCGGATGTGGGAGTTGGTGCTGTGATTTCTCAGTGGGCTGCGGAGGATAGGAAGCTCCATCCCTGTGCCTTTTTCTCACGTCGGTTGTCCCCCTCTGAGTGCAATTACGACATAGGGAACCGTGAGCTGCTGGCTGTGAAGCTTGCCTTGGAGGAGTGGCGTCACTGGCTGGAGGGGTCCACCATTCCATTTCTCGTTTGGACCGATCATAAGAACTTGGAGTACATCCGCGACGGCCAAACGGTTGAACTCCAGGCAGTCCCGCTGGGCCCTGTTCTTCACCAGGTTTAATTTCACTCTGTCATACCGGCCTGGATCACGCAACACCAAGCCAGACGCCCTCTCCCGTCAATTCCAGAAGGATGACACCCCCTCCAAGGACCCTGTGTCGATTCTGCCAAGTCCCTGCATCGTTGCAGCTCTGACCTGGGCTGTTGAGGAACAGGTGCTGGAGGCTCTCCGTAACCAGCCAGGTCCCAGCACTTGCCCAGCTGACCGCCTTTTGTCCCCGAAGACCTGAGGTCCCAGGTCATTCAGTGGGGACATGACTCCCCGCCTAGCTTGTCACCCTGGCTCCACCCGCACTTACAACCTGCTCGCCCAGAGGTTCTGGTGGCCCTCTCTGAGGAAGGATGTACGGGAATTCGTCCAAGCCTGCCCCATCTGCAACCAACACAAGTCGTCCTGCCAGCCCCCAGCCGGATTGCTGCAGCCCCTGCCTGTGCCCAGACGTCCCTGGTCTCACATCGCCCTTGACTTTTGTCACGGGCTGCCCCCTTCAAGTGGCATGACCGTCATTCTCACCATCGTTGACCGTTTCAGCAAGATGGCACACTTCATTCCCCTCCCCAAGCTCCCAACCGCCAAGGAGACCGCCCAGGTGGTCCTGGAACACGTCTTCCGGATCCACGGACTGCCAAGGGATGTTGTTTCTGACCGTGGTCCACAATTCTCCTCCGCTTTTTGGAAGGAGTTCTGTCACCTGCTGGGAGCCACAGTCAGTCTGACTTCCGGATTCCATCCCCAATCCAATGGGCAGTCAGAGCGGGCTAATCAGGAGCTCGAGAAGGCACTGCGATGCATGACTTCACGCAACCCCCACTCTGGTCGCAGCAATTGACATGGGTGGAGTACGCACACAATTCTCTGACCTGCTCTGCCATCGGGTATGTCCCCTTTTCCAATGTGTTTATGGATACCAGCCTCCTCTATTTGCCAGCCAGGAGGAGGAGGTTACTTGCCCATCTGCACTTGCTTTTGCCCGTCGATGTCGCCGCACCTGGTCACAAGCCCGAGCCACACTCCTCAGGTCCGTTGCCAGCTACACTACCGGGGCCAACCGTCGGAGAATTCCTGCTCCCACCTACCATGTTGGTCAAGGGTGTGGTTGTCATCGAAGAACCTGCCACTCAGGGTGGAGTCGCAGAAGCTGGCACCTCGGTTCATTGGCCCATTCCCTATCATAAGAGTGATTAGCCCAACTGCTGTCCGGCTCCAACTGCCTAATTCCTGAGGGTGCACCCCACTTTCCATGTGTCTAAGATTAAGCCCATCCATGAGAGTCCGCTGGTCCCTGCTGCGCCTGGTCCTCCTCCTCCACGGCTCGTCGATGGTGGTCTGGTTTACACCGTCCGCCGCCTGCTTCGGTCCAGACGGAGGGGTAGGGGTCTCAGTACCTCATTGACTGGGAGGGCTATGGACCTGAGGAAAGGACCTGGGTGCCAGCTAGTCGGATTGTGGATAGGACTCTCATCACCGCTTCACCAACGGCATCCGGATCAACCTGCAATCCGTAGGGGCCGCCCCAGAGGGGTCCCTAACCGTTCGGCCCGCTCGGCTTCCTGTCCTGTGCCTGATCCTGTCTCGGGACCTGTCCCATCTCCCGACCACGGCCCTCCGGCTTCCTCCGAGGATGAGGACGTTCACTGGGACCGTTCGGAGGAGTTCTAGCCCTCCTCCGGCTCCTCCTCCCGCCCGGCGTGGTGTTGCTCTTGGGACTTCTGGGGCCGTCCCTTGGGGGGTTCTGTCATGAGCCCTCTCACTCCACCGGGTTACCACCTTAATTTGTTTCCACTATCTTCCACTCTGCTCACCTCCCTCTCTCTACTCAGCCTAACTAGCTCCACCTGTCCCTGCTCTGCTCGGCTCTAATTACTCTGCCAGCTGCGCTGCATTACCCACTAACCTCTCCCAGTATTTAAGGCCCTGTCTTTCAGCTCTCCGGTGTCAGATCGTCTGCAAAGCTCACACCCGGAACCTGTTTGCCGCTTCTGGCTCACCCTGGTTTTGTGACCCCCGGACCTGCCTGTTTTTGGATACTCTTCTGCCTCAGGAGATCCAGACCTGCTTCTGCCATTACGACTCCTGACTACTCTTCAATCCCGGTAACTCTGACCAGCCTTCTGCCTTGCGACTACGTATTTTGGATTTCCCTTGTACTGTACTGCTGCCTGGTTTCATTCCGCCCTGTTGTGTCTGTGTCTCCCCCAGGACTTCTGGACCACCCACCACCGGCTTCATAGGACGCATCGCTGCCACTGGGGGGCACAGACCCAGCGCATTGGACGGGATCCCTGTTACCCCTGGAGCCTTCATTCACTCCCTACTTCCCTTTTCCCTTAAGTTTAATAAACTTTCTGGTGTGACGCAATTGTGGTCCTCTGGTCGTCTGTCTGAATCGTGACATAAATGTGGACTGTTTCCCCAACAGATACAGAATCCTGAATGCCAGTGCTATCCCCGAGGGGCAGTTTATCGACAGCAAAAAGGCATCAGAGAAGCTACTGTCCTCCATCGATGTGGACCACGCCCAGTACAAATTTGGATACACTAAGGTATTGTGAAGGCAAAACTATGTTATGGTCTGACCTATAGGCATGACGTTATCGAGTGATATGAGCAGTTGCTTCATCTCATCTTTTGTAGTGTACATTCAGACAGTGGTGCACCAACTCAGAATAACACTTGCATTCTTTGTGTTTGTATGTGTATATTAGGTGTTCTTTAAAGCTGGCCTGTTAGGTCTGCTGGAGGAGATGAGAGATGAGCGCCTGGCAGTGTTGTTGACTCGCATCCAGGCTGTCTCCAGGGGCTACATCACCAGGCAGAGGTTCAAGGAGATGTCAAAGAAAAGGTCTAAAAAACATATTTCTGTAATTGAAAAATTCATACAGTACAGGTCCTATGAACTTCAATAAATGACGGGATTTTTCTTTTGCCACTACATAGGGAATCAATTTTCATAATTCAATATAACATCCGGTCATTCATGAACGTGAAGAACTGGCCTTGGATGAGGCTCTACTTCAAGATCAAGCCCCTGTTGCGAAGTGCAGAGGCTGAGAAGGAGATGCAGAACATGAAAGAGGCGTTCTCAAAGGTCAAAGATGAGTTTGCAAAGTCAGACGCCAGGAGGAAGGAACTTGAGGAGAAGATGGTGGTCCTTGCTCAGGAGAAGAATGACCTTTACCTCCAGATTCAAGCGGTGGGTTTCTGTCAAGTTTTTAAGAACATGCTTTATATTAGATATGTGTGTAGATGTTGCATGGTTCTTATAAATATATAGCACTTTCTATTTCTAATAAGCAGTAGCAGCAACCCTGTTACTATTGGTTTATTGTCTAAGGTATGCTACTTGTTCATATTTCAACAGGAAAGAGAGAACCTCTCTGATGCAGAAGAGAGATGTGAGGGGTTGATCAAGAGCAAGATCCACCTAGAGGCAAAAACCAAGGAGTTCTCTGAGAGAATTGAGGAAGAGGAGGTGTTCAATGCAGAGATCACTGCCAGGAAGAGGAAACTGGAGGATGAATGCTCCGAGCTCAAAAGGGATATAGATGACCTGGAGCTCACTATTGCCAAGGTTGAGAAGGAGAAATATGCCACAGAAAATAAGGTGAGGGCATCTGATAAGCACATCACCCCATGCCTTTAAATGTCATAACCACAATGAATGGACGGTAACATTGTGTGCGTTATTTTAACACAGGTGAAAAATTTGACAGAGGAGTTGACCACATTAGAGGAAAATCTTCTGAAGTCTTCAAAGGAGATCAAGGCATTGCAAGAGGTGCATCAGCAGACCCTGGATGACCTCCAGGCAGAGGAGGACAAAGTCAACACTCTGACTAAGACAAAGGTCAAGCTAGAGCAACAGGTTGATGATGTAAGCATCGAGTGACTTGTACACTTTTGTCTTTTGTTAGCATTCTTTCAAGATTTTCCCACAGTCATTGATTGTTCTGGACTATGATCTCCTTCCAGCTTGAGGGATCTCTAGAGCAGGAGAAGAAGGTGCGTGCAGATTTGGAAAGAGCCAAAAGAAAACTTGAGGGAGATCTCAAGCTGTCACAGGAAAATGTTATGGACCTGGAGAATGAAAGACAACAAATGGATGAACGATTAAAAAAGTAATTTAGAAATTATCATTGAGTTTATGGAGATTAAACTCTTGATTCACATTTTGATAGAGTAGTAGTTGAAAGTGATAGAAACAGCACAAACAATGGAGCATCAACTAATTTTCATATAATGAATAATGAAATGTACAAACATTTGTTTCAGGAAGGATTTAGAGTTCAGTTACCTGCAAGGTAGATTTGAGGATGAACAAATACTGAGCACTCAACTTCAGAAGAAAATAAAGGAGTTTCAGGTATGTGGTTTGTGAAAATAAATTAAATGCATACATTGTAACTTTTGTCAAAATTCTGATGTAATTATTATTTTTACCACAGGCTCGCATTGAGGAACTCGAAGAGGAAATCGAAGCAGAGCGCTCTGCTCGGGCCAAGATAGAGAAGCAAAGGTCTGATTTCTCCAGGGAACTTGAGGAGATCAGTGAGAGACTGGAAGAAGCTGGTGGAGCCACTGCTTCCCAGATTGAGGCAAACAAGAAGCGCGAAAGTGAGTTTCAGAGGCTGCGTCGTGATCTCGAAGAGTCAACCCTGCAGCATGAGTCAATCACTGCTGCTCTCCGCAAGAAGCAGGCAGACAGCGTGGCAGAACTGGGAGAACAAATAGACAACCTCCACAGAGTTAAGCAGAAACTGGAGAAGGAGAAAAGTGAATACAAGATGGAAATTGATGACTTGGCCAGCAACGTGGAGAGTGTCCTCAAAAGCAAGGTAGGTTCAACAGATGTTGACCATATTGATATTCAACATACAAAAGAAACGAATTCACAATTCACCAGCCTGGTCTCATAGACTAGCGGTAATATAGTAAACGTAAATTCGGGACGTTCAAATTAGGATGATATGTTTCGTTTGGTATGGTTACATAAGACAGAAGGTTGCTTAAGGCAAAAAACAAAAGTAGGTTGGGTGGGTGGTTGGTCGGGGCGGGTGGGTGTATAATGTGAACGTCTAGCAATCCGTAGATTATGTGGGTGGGTGGATGGGTGGTTGGTTGGTTGGGGGCGAGTGGGCGTATAATGCGAACATCTAGCAATCGAGCTACTTTGCAACTACTTAGCATGATAGCTAACCCTTCCCCTAACCTTAACCCTTTAACCCAACCCTAACCTTAACCCCTAGCCTAGAATTGTGATATGTTACGAATTGCAATTTGTACATTTATATTACGAATTTGCAAAATGTATTATATGTTACGAATTCCAATTTGTTGTGGCTAACACATTAGCCACAACAAATTGGAATTCGTAACATATCATATGTTTTGCAAATTCGGAACATATTGTACAAATTGCATTTCATAACATATCACAATTCGCGACATATCATAGAAATGGATGATGGACATCCACAAATGAATACATACCATACTAAACGTAACATTTACTATGTTACGTCTACCCCTGAGTCCAGGTTGGATACACTGGTTACTTACTTTTTATTTTTTATATTTTAGGCTAACCTTGAGAAACTGTGCAGAACTCTTGAAGACCAAAGTAATGAGTACAAGAACAAATGTGACGAGGCCCATGAGTCTCTAAATGATTACACTGCCCTGAATGCTCGCTTGCAAACAGAAAATGGTAAGTTTCAGGTAAATTCCTGTGTACATTAAGGACACCAAGGACTTGATACATAGTTTGAGAACTACGCTGCTAATGTGCTACTTTTACTGTATACCTTGAATAGGTGAGCTCACACGCCATCTTGAGGAGAAGAAGTTAACTGTGTCCCAGCTGACCAGAGTGAAACTAGTGTGCAGTCAACAGATTGAAGAGCTGAAGAGACTTTTGGAGGAGGAAGTTAAGGTTATACAAACTCTTGCCAATTACAAGCCATGGTTATTTCACCATGACAATATAAGCTAAGACTAATTTTATGAATTGTCTCTGGCTTTAGGCTAAGAATGCCCTGGCCCATGGTTTACAATCAACCCGCCATGACTGTGACCTGCTCCGGGAGCAGTATGAGGAGGAGCAGGAGTCCAAGGTTGAGCTGCAGAGGAGCATGTCCAAGGCCAACAGTGAGGTAGCTCTGTGGAGAACCAAGTATGAGACTGATGCCATCCAGCGCACTGAGGAACTTGAGGATGCTAAGTAAGAACTACCTCAACAAATATATCCTAATAACACATGGGTAAAACATATATTATTTTGCAACATACAGTAATTAATTAATTGATTGATTTACTATTGTGTGTTCCCTTTTAAGGAGGAAGCTTGCCCAGCGCCTCCAGGATTCTGAAGAGCAGACAGAGGCAATGAACGCAAAGTGTGCCTCACTGGAGGAGACCAAGCAGAGACTACAAGCAGAGGTGGAGGACCTCATGGTCGAGATGGAGAGGTCCAATTCAGCCATTGTCACCCTGGACAAGAAACAGAGGAACTTTGACAATGTAATCCTATTGACTTCTTTAGTGTCTCAATGACTAAAGACTGTGGTGTGGTTCGGTCTCAACAATTGGATTGACTTTCATGTGATCTTTTTTAATATCAGGTTCTTGCTGAATGGAAACAGAAGTATGAAGAGACCCAGTCTGAGCTGGACGGCTCACAAAGGGAGTTCAGGTCTCTGAGCACAGAGCTATTCAAGATAAAAAACTCATTTGAAGAAGCCCTGGATCACTTAGAGAACATGAAGAGAGAGAATAAGAACCTTCAACGTATGATAGTCATCACCCTTGAAAATCAAAACAACATATCCTCATAGAATGTATGTATGTGTTTTAGCTTATAGGCCTGCATGTAACAAACATATTGTTTTGTCAATTTTCAGAGGAGATAACAGATATCACTGAACAAGTGGGACAATCTGCAAAGACCTTCCATGAACTGGATAAGGCAGCGAAACAAGCTGAACAGGACAAGATGGACACCCAAACAGCTCTTGAAGAAGCTGAGGTTCGCCATTTTCTCACACATATTGTGCATTCCCCCACATTTATTATTTGAAATTTGAATATGACCGCAAATGTTTCTGTTCTGTGCACCTGTCTTCTTCTAGTCCTCCCTTGAACATGAAGAGGCCAAGATGCTCCACCTTCAACTGGAGTTGAACCAGATCAAGTCAGAGGTTGACAGAAAGGTGGCAGAGAAAGATGAGGAAATAGACCAGCTGAAGAGGAACCATCAGAGGACCGTGGACACCCTGCAGAGTGCTCTAGATTCTGAGACCCGCAGCAGAAACGATGCCGTCAGAGTCAAGAAGAAGATGGAAGGGGACCTAAATGAGATGGAGATTCAGCTGTGCCATGCCAACCACCAAGCAGCTGATGCTACCAAGCAGCTCAGAAACATCCAGGGCCAGCTCAAAGTTAGTGTTTGACTCCAGAAACCCATTTTATAAAAACCATAACACTCACCATCTCTATCAAAGTTCTAATCAGTAGGTATTGGACTTATTCATGACCTTTCTGTTTCAGGACTCTCAGGTCCATTTGGACGATGCCCTCCATGGGCAGGAGGACCTGAAGGAACAGCTAGCCATTGTAGAACGCCGCAATACACTGATGATGGCAGAGATTGAGGAGATGAAGGCAGCACTAGAGCAGTCCGAGAGGTGCCGTAAACTGGCCGAGCAGGAGCTGGTCGACGTGAGCGAGAGGATGCACCTGTTGCACTCTCAGGTGAGGCCCCATAAGCAAATCAGAACTTTGGCCTTAAGTGAAATGTATGAATTTAATTTATTCTGTTACCCTCTCTCTTTACTCATTTAACAGAGCACTAGTCTCATCAGCACAAAAAAGAAGATGGAGTCTGACATAACTCAGCTGCAATCAGAGGTGGAAGATGTAGTCCAAGAAGCAAGAAATGCAGATGAGAAAGCTAAAAAGGCTATTATAGATGTAAGTCCGAAGTCAGTGTAAATCTCAGTCCAAATGAAGTCTGTTCAAACAATGTCTTGATCGATTGCAAATTATTTATCGATAGGCTGCCATGATGGCTGAGGAGCTGAAGAAGGAGCAGGACACCAGCGCTCACATGGAGAGGATGAAGAAGAACCTGGAGGTCACTGTTAAAGACTTGCAGCAGCGTCTGGATGAGACTGAGCAGTTAGCCATGAAAGGTGGGAAAAAAGAGCTCCAGAAACTAGAGACCAGGGTAAGGATAAAGATAAATGTTTTATTTCCAGTTCACGCTCTCTTAGTTGGTGATTCATTCTTAATCAA
Source organism: Coregonus clupeaformis (assembly GCF_020615455.1). Lineage (NCBI taxonomy): Eukaryota > Metazoa > Chordata > Actinopteri > Salmoniformes > Salmonidae > Coregonus > Coregonus clupeaformis. Next base: position 154,806 of record NW_025534143.1, read on the forward strand.
TTATTTACACTCAAGGTTAGAGAGGTGGAGAATGAACTGGAGGCAGAGCAGAAACGTGGTGTGGAAGCCATGAAGGGTGTGCGGAAATATGAGAGAAAAGTCAAGGAGCTCACATATCAGGTAAAATATGTTTGGTTGCTTATTCCTGAATTGCACCAAATCATGATAAAATATGAGAGTAATGAATAACTCTGGGTTTGTAGGGTGAGGAAGACAAGAAGAATGCAGACAGACTGCAGGACTTGGTCAACAAGCTGCAGCTGAGGGTGAAAGCTTACAAAAGGCAGTGTGAGGAGGCGGTGAGTACAATATATTATTGGCAACGACTGTACATTTTATTATTAGATAAATAGGACAACAGTTCACCACTTCTAACTTATCTGTCTCTTTATTTTTCTGTGAACCACAGGAGGAGCAGACCAGTATCAATTTGGCCAAATCCAGGAAGGTGCAACATGAGCTTGACGAAGCTGAGGAGCGGGCAGACATAGCAGAATCCCAAGTGAACAAATTAAGAGCTAAGAGTTGTGATGTTGGTGGCAAGAGAGAAGAATAGAGATATGGGCATCTTCTGCTGATGGTGCTGTAATTCATGTTTAGAATTACAATAACTCAGACATAGAATGTAGATACAGTATACAGTAATTATTGTTGCAAAGATACATGCCTGCTTACACTATTGTACGTACCTGTATGTTAGCATTCCCTGTGCTATAGTTTGACCACCATGCTTAGATGTTCTGCTTAAAAGCAGAAAATGGCATTACAATGAAATACAGTACAAATCAATTTTACTTATAAAACTATAATTAAATACTGCAAAGTATCATACTGGTCTATTATCTTTGTTTCATTAGAGGTAACACTTTTAGCATAGATTATATAGCAAATGGGTTTTAGTTATCTTATATTCAAATAGATGGACATGTTAAGACACTATATTTTAACAATAGTTTAAAAGCAAAATTACATTCTGTAGTATGTTGGAGACAGCTCTGGATCCAACTTTGAGTGAATACTGACAGCTCAACTTGCTGATTCCAGGAATAGTTATTGGACAACAGCTGACATAGACTGTAGGAGACATACAGCTTGATTCTAGGCGAGACAGAGTGCAGAAAAATAAAATCCAAAAGCATTTGATTAAAATGCCAGGCATCTTTGGAGATACACTTATACTCCAGGAGATTAGCTTCCCCTCATACAGAGTTATGTCAGAGGTGTCCACTTCAAACAATAACTAATCTCTCATTTATCAAAGAGACTGTCAGAAGCCACAGTACATCAAAATCATCCACTGCTTTTATCAGTAACGATCATGAATACGCAATGACTTTAGAAGATGAAAAGATATTAGGACGTTGAGAATGCAAACACATTGTCCACTTACTCTCCACATATAGATACTGTGCATACCAGAATCACTGTGTGAGTTCCTGAACCTCTCCCCCAGCTCACTCTAATCATAAAATGCATCCTATCTCATTAAAACATCCAAACTCAGAGCTTAATAACGACAGAAAAAAACATTGGTTTTGATGGGTACATTGTGTGAAGCACAGAGATCAAGGAACACTGTCTTGTTAATCTGACATACATGCTGTTAACATGAGATCCTTAAGGATGGAACTCATGATAGATATTCATATGATTGCAAAAACAGTTGCTCACTGCTTGCATTGGTTCCCTTGATGTAGTATTGTTCAACGACCAACAGATGGAGACACTTCCTTTGTCTTCAACACTCCCACCCAACACACATCCCCACACAGCGGGAGAGAGAGAATGAGTGAATGTGTAAACAAGTGACATCAAGCTACAATAATCAAGCTATTCTGTAATGTGGCAGGCAACAAAAATCATGCTTAATTGAATCACACCAACTTATTACCCATTGCTATCCTATTGCTGCACACAAATATTCGTACAAGTTAACGCAACAGTTTCACCTGCAGATAACTTGTCATGTATATATGTAGCAGTGGAGGAATCAAAATATAATTTTGTAGGATGGTTTGAAGCTATAAAGTGACCTATTTACTGGTGATTGGTCAACCAGCCACTTCAGTGTACACAAACAGTATCTTCCTGTTACACTGTTGGTTCTCATTCTCTGCAGTTGAACAAAAACAATACAACACTACTTCACATCCCTGCAAAAAATGGGTTTTGTTGGATTATGATAAGGTAATAACCTTTTGAATTAGGATCTTATATTGTGTTATAGCATAGTACTAAGATATGTAATGCTAAGTCATATTCTTTTGTTTTTTTAAACACAGAGAAATGTAAATTAGAAGTAAACGGCTGCACAGTGCACCTATAAGGAAGGATCAAGAGGAAATACTCACCAGAAAAGTAACTCTCTGATGCACCTAACTAACGCACAGATGATGACGCCGCAACATTTTGTGAGCATTGTAGGTACGAGGTACCGCGTGGATTATTGAAAGCTTGGTTTTGAACAGCCCTCATCACATTCAGTTCCACTAATTGGCAGCAGCTGTCATTTACATGACATTTGTAGCTGTCCTTGACCCTGTTGATGAAGGGTTAGTTAATTACTGCTGTGTGACTTTCACTCTGGGTCACATTGACACAGGCTGAGGCAACAAGTGTGACGATAAACACTCAAAGGCAATGGGGGGGACATGATGGGGAAGCCCTGTACTTGAGGAACTGGACACTCAGTTCAGACAGGTGCTTAGCAGCATTAAATGACAGCTGCAGTGTCTCATTACAGTACAGTACATAACACAATGCACTCGAGGTTTCCGTTAGTGGATTTTATTTTATATTAGAAAAATATATGCTACATAAACATAATTGATATCAATTTGTATCCTTTCTTAAATCAGTGTAAACACTTTAGCCCTAAGCCGGCTTGATTTAATAGAACGTCTATGGAAGGGATGAACAACTCTCTCTCTGCCCAGATATAAAATAGTCTCTGATCAAAAGATGAGGACCAAAACCATCATACACCACAGCCCTCTGTGACTGTTGTTGTGCAACCCTGCCCTCTGGCCTTAGCAGAATGCTGTGAACGTGTTCCACTAGTTAGCAGGAGCACTCCCAAGACATAAGCAAGGTGATATTTCTCCACAAGGACCTAAGGTCAAACTCATCATGTAATGGGTATGGCTCTTTCTAATTGACCACAAAAGAGCTACTGTGAGTGTGTAATCATTCAACCATCTTAATTTATTTTTAAATGCTGTAATGTGTTTTCAAACTGTCACTCCTCAGTCCGCCTTTCACACTCCTCACTTAACACTGTGAGACTCCCCATGCTTGTTCTAAATGTTCCTTTAATGTATCTCAGCAACCTTGAATATGGAAATCTAGAAGCTTGATACCATAATGTTTTAATCTGAAAACTAGCTAGAGAACCATTACAGGCCCTTTGATTTCAAAAATGGTAACCTTGCAATTTATGAGGTACATCCACTAAATATGAAAGCTCATGTCATAGCTAAAGCAATTGTTTGACTACAGATGTAGGATCTTAATTTGAGCTAGCTTGCTACAGCAGGAAAATAATCATGCAGTAACAGAAAATGTGAATTACACTATATATACAAAAGTATATGGACACCCCTTCGAATTAGTGGATTTGGCTATTTCAGCCACACCCGTTGCTGACCGGTGTATAAAATTGAGCACACAGCCATGCAATCTCCATAGACAAACATTGGCTGTAGAATGGTCTTACTGAAGTGCTCAGTGACTTTCAACGTGGCACCATCATAGGATGCCACCTTTCCAACAAGTCAGTTCGTCAAATTTCTGCCCTGCTAGAGATGCCACGGTCAACTGTAAGTGCTGTTATTGTGAAGTGGAAACGTCTACGAGCAACAACGGCTCAGCCGCAAAGTGGTAGGCCACACAAACTCACAGAAAGGGACCGCCGAGTGCTGAAGCGCATAGCGCATAACAATCGTTTGTCCTCAGTTGCAACACTCACTACCGAGTCCCAAACTGCCTCTGGAAGCAACGTCAGCACAAGAACTGTTCGTCGGGAGCTTCATGAAATTGGTTTCAATGACCGAGCAGTGCACACAAGCCTAAGATCACCATGCGCAATGCCGAGTGTTGGCTGGAGTGGTGTAAAGCTCGCCGCCATTGGACTCTGGAGCAGTGGAAACGCGTTCTCTTGAGTGATAAATCATGCTTCACCCTCTGGCAGTCTGACGGACAAATCTGGGTTTGGCGGATGCCAGGAGAACGCTACCAGCCCCAATGCATAGTGCCAAATTTAAAGTCTGGTGGAGGAGGAATAATGGTCTGGGGCTGTTTTTCATGGTTTGGGCTAGGCCCCTTAGATCCAGTGAAGGGAAATCTTAACGCTACAGCATACAATGACATTCTAGACGATTCTGTGCTTCCAACTTTGTGGCAACAGCTTGGGGAAGGCCCTTTCCTGTTTCAGTATGACAATGCCCCTGTGCACAAAGCAAGGTCCATACAGAAATTGTTTGTTGAGATCGGTGTGGAAGAACTTGACTGGCCTGCACAGAGCCCTGACCTCAACCCCATCAAACACCTTTGGGATGAATTGGAACGCCAACTGCAAGCCAGGCCTAATCGCCCAACATAAGTGACCAGCCACAGAAACTACCAGCTGGGGGCCACATCTGCCCCCTCCAACGGAAGCAGCTGATGGGGAAGGATTTGTGGGAATCCCCTCTTAAGCCATAGGACACTGCCGAAACAAAGGTTCACTACAGTTTACACGCACAAGGAAACTAGCAAACAAATGAGATGTAATTTAATAAAGATGAGTTGATTTAATTAGTGACACAGATGATTGAGCAATTTGAGTTTGCTCAAACTAATAAACATTTTGTGAAATTGCTGAAGGAACCCACATGTATCCAAGTCGCTGAACGTGAAGGTGACTAAAGGTCATGTGTTCCTCAAGGATATACAACTAGGTGAAGAGGGATTTTGAAGTCACTACCCACTGGGCACAGACGTCAATTCACTGTCTAGTCCACATTGGTTCACGTGACGTGGAAACAATGTTGATTCAACCAGTGTGTACCCAGTGGGTAGTGTTGATTGGGTGATATAAGGTACACATTTTACAGCCAGAAATACACACAATGACACCTTCACCCTCCAAATCAACACTGCTAATAACAAAGTGTATTAAAACGTTTACAAATGTCCCCGAATAACAGAAATGCTGTGCTTCTGGTTTATTGTAACCTTGAAAATACAATTCATAAAATTGAGATGCATTAATTAGCCTACTGTACTGTATGTGAATAGCTAACAGCATGGTTTGACAGGATCGAAGTATGTAAAAATAGAGTTTGAGGATCATCACGTGTTGCTGGTGACACGTCCCCATTACCACTTGAAGATCCTGCTCCATATGTAAGTGTTGAGCAGAAATTGATAATGTGACTTGAGATTTGGGTAGAATTACATGCCCAAATTCGGAGGGCCATTTTTTGCTTGACCAGCACATTCATCTTCATAAAAGGACCACAACTGCACTGTGTTCTTCACTGAGAGGCCTGGCATCTACTAGGCTAACCAGCGGTAAGAGCCTATACATTTCCATTCTCAGCCTGTCTTCAATCCAAAGTCAGGTTCAGGGAGCATAGTCCTGCACTCTGTTTAACTGGAATCACGCATCAGGACCATGGAGTAAATTGATAAAGACAAAGCCACTTATTAGCCTATACTAACACTCTGGTGATAGTGCTTTTTGTGTTTATTTTGAAGAACGGAGGCACACTGTAAACGGTGTACATTCTATTGTGGTGTGAGGACAGTAAATTAAGACAGAAAGACATTTGATGAAAAATACTTTTGATGACAATATCATCATAATACATAAAAAATATGATATTTCATGAATACATTATACACAATTTTACAAAGAAGCACAATAAACGTAGTATGTTTTGTTTTCTTATTAATATCTAGGTAAATCAGTGAACTGCCATCATGAGCTCGGACGCGGAGATGGCCGCTTTTGGAGCAGCCGCCATCTATCTTCACAGCCTGAGAAGGAGAGGATTGAGGCTCAGACCCGGCCCTTTGATGCCAAGAATGCCTGCTTTGTGCCAGATGTCAAGGATCTGTACATCAAAGGAGTCGTCCAGAACAGAGAAGGAGGCAAAGTCACAGTGAAATGTGGGAATGGAGAGGTGGGTCCTATTGTATCTGACCAATTAGTTATAAACTTTCCCATTTGCAAATCTCTGAGTTATTTGATTTCAAATGGAATTTTTGAAATATCTACAACAACGTTAAAAGCATTAATAACTTTTCATTGCATGGTGTGTCATCATTTTAAACACACTTTTTTAGACAGTAACCATGAAGGAAGAGGACGTTCATCAGATTAATCCTCCAAAGTATGATAAGATGGAGGACATGGCCATGATGACCTACCTCAACGAGCCGTCTGTGCTGTATAACCTCAAAGATCGTTATGCAGCATGGATGATCTACAGTGAGGGAAAAAAGTATTTGATCCCCTGCTGATTTTGTACGTTTGCCCACTGACAAAGACATGATCAGTCTATAATTTTAATGGTAGGTTTATTTGAACAGTGAGAGACAGAATAACAACAACAAAATCCAGAAAAGCACATGTCAAAAATGTTATAAATTGATTTGCATTTTAATGAGGGAAATAAGTATTTGACCCCTCTGCAAAACATGACTTAGTACTTGGTGGCAAAACCCTTGTTGGCAATCACAGAGGTCAGACGTTTCTTGTAGTTGGCCACCAGGTTTGCACACATCTCAGGAGGGATTTTGTCCCACTCCTCTTTGCAGATCTTCTCCAAGTCATTAAGGTTTCAAGCCTGACGTTTGGCAACTCGAACCTTCAGCTCCCTCCACAGATTTTCTATGGGATAAAGGTCTGGAGACTGTGCTTCTTCTTGAGCCACTCCTTTTTTTGCCTTGGCCATGTGTTTTGGGACATTGTCATGCTGGAATACCCATCCACGACCCATTTTCAATGCCCTGGCTGAGGGAAGGAGGTTCTCACCCGAGATTTGACGGTACATGGCCCCGTCCATCGTCCCTTTGATGCTGTGAAGTTGTCCTGTCCCTTTAGCAGAAAAACACCCCCAAAGCATAATGTTTCCACCTCCATGTTTGACGGTAGGGATGGTGTTCTTGGGGTCTCCTCCTCCAAACACGGCGAGTTGAGTTGATGCCAAAGAGCTCGATTTTGGTCTCATCTGACCACATCACTTTCACCCCGTTCTCCTCTGAATCATTCAGATGTTCATTGGCAAGCTTCAGACGGGCCTGTATATGTGCTTTATTGAGCAGGGGGACCTTGCGGGCGCTGCAGGATTTCAGTCCTTCACAGCGTAGTGTGTTACAAATTGTTTTCTTGGTGACTATGGTCCCAGCTGCCTTGAGATCATTGACAAGATCCTCCCCTGTAGTTCTGGGCTGATTCCTCACCGTTCTCATGATCATTGCAACTCCACGAGGTGAGATCTTGTATGGAGCCCCAGGCCGAGGGAGATTGACAGTTCTTTTGTGTTTCTTCCATTTGCGAATAATCACACCAACTGTTGTCACCTTCTCACGAAGCTGCTTGGCGATGGTCTTGTAGCCCATTCCAGCCTTGTGTAGGTCTACAATCTTGTCCCTGACATCCTTGGAGAGCTCTTTGGTCTTGGCCATGGTGGAGAGTTTGGAATCTGATTGATTGATTGCTTCTGTGGACAGGTGTCTTTTATACAGGTAACAAGCTGAGATTAGGAGCACTCCCTTTAAGAGTGTCCTCCTAATCTCAGCTTGTTACCTGTATAAAAGACACCGGGGAGCCAGAAATCTTTCTGATTGAGAGGGGGTCAAATACTTATTTCCCTCATTAAAATACAAATCTTTTTATATCATTTTTGACATGCGTTTTTCTGGATTTTTTTTGTTGTTATTCTGTCTCTCACTGTTCAAATAAACCTACCATTAATGTCTTTGTCAGTGGGCAAACGTACAAAATCAGCAGGGGATCAAATACTTTTTTCCCTCACTGTATGTAAGTAGGGCTTTAATAAGGACACTTGTTTGTTTAGGTTACTGCCATATCATGTAACATAATATCAATTGTCATTTATAGACCTACTCCGGGCTGTTCTGTGCTACTGTGAACCCGTACAAGTGGCTCCCAGTGTACGACCAATCGGTGGTGACAGCCTACAGAGGCAAAAAGTGTATGGAGGCCCCACCACACATCTTCTCTATTTCTGATAATGCATATCAAAATATGCTTACAGGTAAGTAAGAATTTTGAATTATTTAAGCTGGTCATTATTAAGGCAACCTAAAGGAGTGTCAAGCACCTCAGGGGTTTAACTTAGCCACAGTGGATGATATTGCAAATATACCAGTAATACTTGTCCGTTTCCACTTAACCCACAGATAGTGAGTGTCAGTCTGTCCTGACTACGTGAGTCAATTGCATTTGCTTTGAGAATGTCTAAATATTCAGAGGAAAATGCGTAGATGATTCAATATTCAAAAATGTAAAAATCACGCTGTGTTTACAGTGGAGAATCTGGTGCAGGAAAGACTGTCAACACAAAACGTGTTATCCAGTACTTTGCGACAATCGCAGTGGCTGGAGGTACTGAAAAGAAGGAGCAAACTTGCAAGATACAGGTAAGGCAGAGATGACAATGAATACTGTAAAGGCAAGTACTGTAAGAGATGTTCAGATGTATGTAATGGAATGTGGTCCCCAGGGCACCCTGGAAGATCAAATCAATTCAGCCAACCCTCTGCTGGAGGCCTTTGGAAATGCAAAGACAGTGAGGAATGACAACTCCTCTCGTTTTGTAAGTAACTTTCCTCAAAGCTTCTCTTTACTTGAAATGAAAGTAGGAGATATTTCATTAATCAAAACGTATATTCCACTTCAACAGGGTAAATTCATCAGAATTCACTTCGGAACCACAGGAAAATTGGCTTCTGCTGATATTGAAACATGTATGTTTTGTTCTCTTAAATTTCATGACCTTTAAATTGATCACATGTAACTAGTATTCATCATCTATGTACTGTTGCTCTGTCTAGATTTACTGGAGAAGTCCAGAGTGACATTCCAACTGTTAGAGGAGAGGAGCTACCATATCTTCTATCAGATCATGACAAATCACAAACCAGAACTTATCGGTACAGTAAGAATATAATGTGAATATGAACCTACCATATTTCTAAAATTCTTAAATGAAATTTACTACAGATGTAGGATCTTAAATTGATCACTTGTTTGTTGCTGCTGCACAGCAGGAAATGTAAACTTGTAGTGTATTTGAGTTTTAAAAAGGCTTCTAAAGTTTGTAATTTCCAATTTATCAACCCCTACAAAAATGTCCATTAATTATAATTCACATAATAATAATTGTTTTATTCCTTGACAGAAATGCTTCTAATCACGACAAACCCATATGATTTCCCAATGATCAGTCAGGGTCAGATCACTGTGGCCAGCATTGATGACAAAGAAGAGCTGGTGGCCACAGATGTGAGAAGTCAATTATTTTGTTATGCACATATTTTCATGTTACATTAATCTTGCATGTTATAGTAAATGCCAACGTTTTTCAATTATCTAGGATGCCATTGGCATCTTGGGCTTCAACCATGATGAGAAGTTGGCCATCTACAAGCTGACTGGTGCTCTGATGCATTATGGGAACTTGAAGTTCAGGCAGAAGCAGCGTGAGGAACAGGCAGAGCCTGATGGCACTGAGGGTGAGATATCTTAGTTTTATCAAATGTTTTGGACTTAAATGATAAAATCTCAAGACACACATCATCAGCTCATAACCCATCATCATATTTATCCACCAGTGGCAGACAAAGTCGCTTTTCTCATGGGCCTGAACTCTGCTGATTTAGTGAAAGCTCTCTGCTACCCCAGAGTGAAGGTCGGGAATGAGTTTGTCACCAAGGGGCAGACAGTTCAACAGGTACTATATTCAACAGTTCAAATAGATTTAATCTTCTGTTGACTGATTACTTTTTGCACAGTTTTCATCATTCTACATTACATACTGTTTAGGTAGTCAATTCAGTTGGCGCCCTGGCAAAGTCCATCTATGAGAAGATGTTCTTATGGATGGTCATCAGAATAAACGAGATGCTAGATACGAAGCAGGCAAGACAATTCTATATTGGAGTGTTGGACATCGCTGGATTTGAAATCTTTGATGTAAGCTAATTCCTTTATACTTGTCTTTCTAAAATGTATTTTAAAAAAGCATTAAGCAATCTTAAATGCAACTATGTTGAGACTGCCGCATTCAGTGGACAACAATATTAATGGTTTGATTCTTATTACTCAGTACAACAGCTTGGAGCAGCTCTGCATTAACTTCACTAATGAGAAACTGCAACAGTTTTTCAACCACACCATGTTTGTGCTGGAGCATGAGGAATACAAGAAAGAGGGAATAGACTGGGAGTTTATTGATTTTGGTATGGACTTGGCTGCCTGCATTGAGCTTATTGAGAAGGTATGTTAAAAACCCACTTTCAGCAATTTGAAAATGTCATTTTTAATCAATACCTTTACCTCAAGTAAGAATGATTTCATCAACAGCCATTGGGCATCTTCTCCATCCTTGAAGAGGAGTGTATGTTACCCAAGGCTTCAGACACTTCTTTCAAGAACAAACTCTACGACCAGCATCTTGGAAAGAACCAAGCTTTCCAAAAGCCAAAGATTGTCAAAGGCAAACCTGAGGCCCACTTCACCCTGGTGCACTATGCTGGTAATGTGGACCACAGTCTAACTGGCTGGCTGGACAAGAACAAGGACCCGTTGAATGAGTCTGTTGTGCAGCTGTACCAGAAGTCACCAGTCAAACTGCTGGCTTTGCTGTATGCGTCCTTTGCGGCTGGTAATGCAGGTAGTATGCACGTCATATCCCACTGGGCACAGACGTCAATTCAACGGATATTCCACGTTGGTTCAACGTAATTTCATTGAAATTACATGGAAACAACGTTGATTCAACCAGTGTGTGCCCAGTGGGATGGTAATGAGTAATCAAAAGATAAATCCTACATGTATTGGTACAGTAAATGTCTCTTTTTTATGAAGATGCTGGTGGTGTCGATAAAAAGAAAGGGGGGAAAAAGCAAAAAGGTGGCTCTTTCCAGACGGTCTCTGCTGTTTTCAGGGTAAATTAATACCTAATCATGCTGCAGTAGACTCAACTCATATGACATTTATATCAGCTAATATCGAAGGATATGTTTAATACTAATGACAATACTCTCCTCCACAGGAAAATCTTGGCAAGTTAATGACCAACTTGAGGAGCACTCACCCTCACTTTGTACGTTGCCTGATTCCTAATGAAGTGAAGACACCAGGTACTGCTCTGCTGACAGATAACTATTTTTGTTAGAAGTCCATCAAAGAGATCATACCACAGGACTTTACAGAGGAAAACACTGAAAAGATTTGATGTAAAAAAAATTGATTTATGACATGAATTATGAGGATGAGGAAGCTGGCATACATAACAAAAATATGGCGCAATTGTCATGTGTGTGATGTTATTATTTCATTTCTGTTGAATACAGGTATTATGGATAATCATCTGGTTATTCACCAGCTGCGCTGTAATGGTGTGCTGGAGGGTATCAGGATCTGCAGGAAGAGGTTCCCAAGCAGGATTATATATGCTGACTTCAAGCAGAGGTAAACCTTTATTCTCATCATTTAACTACCACAAGATTATTTTGGTAGTTAAATAATCTCTTATGCCTGCCATTGCATCTTCTGTAATCTGGACAGATACTGAATTTTGAATGCCAGTGCTATCCCAGAGGAACAGTTCATCGATGGCAAGAAAGCTTCAGAGAAGCTTCTTGGATCAATTGATGTCGATCACACACAATATAAATTTGGACATACCAAGGTGAGGATCCAATTACTTTACAGTGGCTTGCGAAAGTATTCACCCCATTGGCATTTTTCCTATTTTGTTGCCTTACAACCTGGAATTAAAATAGATTTTTGGGGGGTTTGTATCATTTGATTTACACAACATGCCTACCACTTTGAAGATGCAAAAATATTTTTTATTGTGAAACAAACAAGAAATAAGACAAATAAACAGAAAACTTGAGCGTGCATAAATATTCACCCCCGACCCCCCCCCCATCCAAAAGTCAATACTTTGTAGAGCCACCTTTTGCAGCAATTATAGCTGCAACTCTCTTGGGGTATGTCTCTATAAGCTTGGCACATCTAGCCACTGGGATTTCTGCCCATTCTTCAAGGCAAAACTGCTCCAGCTCCTTCAAGTTGGATGGGTTCCGCTGGTGTACAGCAATCTTTAAGTCAAACCACAGATTCTCAATTGGATTGAGGTCTGTGCTTTGATTAGGCCATTCCAAGACATTTAAATGTTTCCCCTTAAACCACTTGAGTGTTGCTTTAGCAGTATGCTTAGGGTCATTGTCCTGCTGGAAGGTGAACCTCCGTCCCAGTCTCAAATCTCTGGAAGACTGAAACAGGTTTCCCTCAAGAATTTCCCAGTATTTAGTGCCATCCATCATTACTTCAATTCTGACCAGTTTCCCAGTCCCTGCCGATTAAAAACATCCCCACAGCATGATGCTGCCACCACCATGCTTCACTGTGCGGATGGCGTTCTCGGGGTGATGAGAGGTGTTGGGTTTGCGCCAGACATAGCGTTTTCCTTGATGGCCAAAAAGCTCAATTTTAGTCTCATCTGATCAGAGTACCTTCTTCCATATGTTTTGGGAGACTCCCATATGCCTTTTGACGAACACCAAACGTGTTTGCTTATTTTTTTCTTTAAGCAATGGCTTTTTTTCTGGCCACTCTTCCGTAAAGCCCAGCTCTGTGGAGTGTACAGCTTAATGTGGTCCTATGGACAGATACTCCAATCTCCGCTGTGGAGCTTTGCAGCTCCTTCAGGGTTATCTTTGGTCTCTTTGTTGGCTCTCTGATTAATGCCCTCCTTGCCTGGTCCGTGAGTTTTGGTGGGCGGCCCTCTCTAGGCAGGTTTGTTGTGGTGCCATATTCTTTCCATTTTTTAATAATGGATTTAATGGTGCTCCGTGGGATGTTCAAAGTTTCTGATATTTTTTTATAATCCAACCTTGATCTGTACTTCTCCACAACTTTGTCCCTTACCTGTTTGGAGAGCTCCTTGGTCTTCATGGTGCCGCTTGCTTGGTGGTGCCCCTTGCTTAGTGGTGTTGCAGACTCTGGGGCCTTTCAGAAGAGGTGTATACAGTGAGGGAAAAAAGTATTTGATCCCCTGCTGATTTTGTACGTTTGCCCACTGACAAAGAAATGATCAGTCTATAATTTTAATGGTAGGTTTATTTGAACAGTGAGAGACAGAATAACAACAAAAAAATCCAGAAAAACACATGTAAAAATTTTAATAAATTGATTTGCATTTTAATGAGGGAAATAAGTATTTGACCCCTCTGCAAAACATGACTTAGTACTTGGTGGCAAAACCCTTGTTGGCAATCACAGAGGTCAGACGTTTCTTGTAGTTGGCCACCAGGTTTGCACACATCTCAGGAGGGATTTTGTCCCACTCCTCTTTGCAGATCTTCTCCAAGTCATTAAGGTTTCGAGGCTGACGTTTGGCAACGAACCTTCAGCTTCCTCCACATATTTTCTATGGGATTAAGGTCTGGAGACTGGCTAGGCCACTCCAGGAACTTAATGTGCTTCTTCTTGGGCCACTCCTTTGTTGCCTTGGCCGTGTGTTTTGGGTCATTGTCATGCTGTAATACCCATCCACGACCCATTTTTAATGCCCTGGTTGAGGGAAGGAGATTCTCACCCAAGATTTGACGGTACATGGCCCCGTCCATCGTCCCTTTGATGCGGTGAAGTTGTACTGTCCCCTTAGCAGAAAAACACCCCCAAAGCATAATGTTTCCACCTCCATGTTTGACAGTGGGGGTGGTGTTCTTGGGGTCATAGGCAGCATTCCTCCTCCTCCAAACACGGCGAGTTGAGTTGATGCCAAAGACCTCGATTTTGGTCTCATCTGACCACAACACTTTCACCCAGTTCTTCTCTGAATCATTCAGATGTTCATTGACAAACTTCAGACGGGCCTGCATATGTGCTCTCTTGAGCAGGGGGACCTTGCGGGCGCTGCAGGATTTCAGTCCTTCACGGCGTAGTGTGTTACCAATTGTTTTCTTGGTGACTCTGGTCCCAGCTGCCTTGAGATCATTGACAAGATCCTCCCGTGTAGTTCTGGGCTGATTCCTCACCGTTCTCATGATCATTGCAACTCCACGAGGTGAGATCTTGCATGGAGCCCCAGGCTTAGGGAGATTGACAGTTATTTTGTGTTTCTTCCATTAGCGAATAATCGCACCAACTGTTGTCACCTTCTCACCAAGCTGCTTGGCGATGGTCTTGTAGCCCATTCCAGCCTTGTGTAGGTCTACAATCTTGTCCCTGACATCCTTGGAGAGCTCTTTGGTCTTGGCCATGGTGGAGAGTTTGGAATCTGATTGATTGATTGCTTCTGTGGACAGGTGTCTTTTATACACGTAACAAGCTGAGATTAGGAGCACTCCCTTTAAAAGTGTGCTCCTAATCTCAGCTCGTTACCTGTATAAAAGACACCTGGGAGCCAGAAATCTTTCTGATTGAGAGGGGGTCAAATACTTATTTCCCTCATTAAAATGCAAATCAATTTATAAAATGTTTGACATGCGTTTTTCTGGATTTTTTTTGTTGTTATTCTGTCTCTCACTGTTCAAATAACCCTACCATTAAAATTATAGACTGATCATTTCTTTGTCAGTGGGCAAACGTACAAAATCAGCAGGGGATCAAATACTTTTTTCCCTCACTGTATATACTGAGATCATGTGGCACTTAGATTGCACACAGACTTTATTTAACTAATTATGTGACTTCTGAATGTAATTGGTTGCACCAGATCTTATTTAGGTGCTTCATAGCAAAGGGGGTGAATACATGTGCACGCACCACTTTTCCGATATTTATTTTATTGAATTTATTTAAACAAGTTATTTTTTTCATTTCACTTCACCAATTTGGACTATTTTGTGTATGTCCATTACATGAAATCCAAATAGAAATCCATTTAAATTACAGGTTGTAATGCAACAAAATACGAAAAACGCCAAGGATGATGAATACTTTTGCCAGGCACTGTATAAACATGCTCTTGTTAGCAAAACCACATAGCCATTCATCTCTGTTGATTTTCACCTGGTGTTTATACAGTGCCCTCCGTAATTATTGGGACAGAAGCATTTTTTCTTCTTTTGGCTCTATACTCCAAAAGTTTGGATTTGAAATTGTTTAGAAATTACAGCACTTTTTGTACATAGCCCCCCATTTTAGGGGACCAAAGGTATTGGGACAAATTCAGTTATATGTGTATTAAAGTAGTCAAAAGTTTAGTATTTGGTTCCATATTCCTAGCACACAATGGCTACATCAAGCTTGTGACTACAAATTTGTTGGATGCATTTTCTGTTTGTTTTGGTTGTGTTTCAGATTATTTTGTGCCCAATAGAAATTAATAGTAAATAATGTATTGTGTCATTTTGGAGCCACTTTTATTGAAATAAGAATAGAATATGTTTCTAAACACTTCTAAGAAAAAGTGTCACTGTCCCAATAATTACGGAGGGCACTGTATATACACCTACAGTATATCAACTGCATCTGTGTCTCAGTAAACAACGTCATTGCAGGTCTTCTTTAAAGCCGGTCTGCTGGGCACTCTTGAAGAGTTGCGAGATGAAAAACTGGCCTCTCTGGTGACAGGCACTCAAGCATTGTGCCGTGGGTACCTCATGAGAAAATAATTTTCTCAGCTGGCTATAAAGAAGTAAGACAACCCATCAATTGAAATATTCTTATCCTTATCTTTAAAAGAAAGTACATGCTTAGAACATTAGAACTGGGCATTACAATTACCTATTTTTCAGAGATTGTGTGTTCATTCTGCAATACAACCTCCGCTCATTCATGAATGTGAAACACTGGTCATGGATGAAGCTGTACTTCAAGATCAAGCCCCTTCTGAAGAGTGCAGAGAGTGAAAAGGAGGTGGAAAAGATGAAGGAGGACTTTGTCAAATGTAAGGAGGACCTGGCAAAGGCAGAGGCCAAGAGAAAGGAACTGGAGGAGAAGATGGTTTCTCTGTTCTCTGAGAAACAAAACCTCATGTTACAAGTTCAATCTGTAAGTGCTATTAGAATTGTCAACATGAACTATCACTGTTTTTAAACAGACAGGGTCATTATTGTAGTCATCTGAGGGGTACTGTTATATCAGTTTGTTCATTGTAGTGTTTAAGAAGTGTTCCATTAGACAGACACGTTGACTGGACAATCGGTTTTCCTAGGATTCCGAAACTCTTTCGGATGCAGAGGAGAGATGAGGCTTTCATAAAAAGCAAAATACAGCTTGAAGCCAAACTGAAAGAGTTGACAGAGAGACTGGATGATGAAGACAAAATCAATTCTGAGCTGACTGCCAAGAAGAGGAAGCTGGATGATGAGTGCTCTGAGCTGAAGAAAGATATTGATGACTTAGAGCTCACCTTGGCCAAAGTGGAGAAGGAGAAGCATGCCACTGAAAATAAGTTTACGTTGTTTTCGAATTCAATGTATTTTCCACATAGATTCCACATCACAATACATTGTGTCACAATACAACCAGTTTGTGCCCAGTGGGTATAGTCATGACGTAACCGTGCTAAGCCAGGTTATGAGTCCACCAAATCATTAATAATTGTATGTGTTGGATTTATTAAGTCGTAATTTTTGTTTATTTTGCAGCAATAGGAAATCCATTAAGATACTGCATGGCTAAGGGTGGACGTGGGGGGCGGAATGTGAATGTAAAAAGTGAAAATGTTTCTGTAGGGACATCTTGACATGTTTTTTTGAGCTGAATGCCCGGTGAGCCACTCTTTTTTTGATTTTCCCAAATTCCACTCCTGCATATTCCCCTAATATAAGCAAATGGAATTCAAGACCTAGATCTGTCAACTGTGAACATACAGTTCTCTCTGCCTGTATTGTGTAGGTAGGCCCTAATGTTGAGTGCATTTTGCGCCATACTAGGCTACTATTTTTTGTTTTACTACTGATTTTGTCAAATAGCATAGGCTAACTTTTGTGTATCCAGACAATGAATCAATAAACATAAATCATGTTGAGTTTATTATTATACATCCACTACAGCAAACCAAAATAATACATCTACAACTTCTACATTTTCTTACAGTTCTCATAGATATCCATTAGACTAAACAAATGAGGTATTTGGAAGTTGTTGGTTAAGAGTATGTTGCAGGCATTGTCCACTTTTCCTTCAGAATGCCAGCCATCGGTTACTCTCCACTGTCTTTTCCCTGTAAAATAAGAAATAGTAAGGATTTATTTGTATACCACTTCAGTATATCAGGTATGGTTAGTCAGATTTATTGTATGAATGCAGTAAATTTGCTAGCCCATCAACTCACCTTGCCCATGTCACGACTCTTGACCCGCATCTTGTTGACCTGGGTCTCAGCAATGTCAGCACGCTCTTCAGCCTCCTCCAACTCATGCTGCACCTTCCTGAACTTGGTCAGGTGGGTATTGGCTTGCTCCTCCTATAAAATGAAATTAGATTAAGTGTCAACATTTTGAAGGGAGGTTAAAAACCATGTGTGTAAACTGGTCTGGATTGAGTTGTACTCACAGCCTCCTCCGCCTGTCTCTTGTAGGCTTTGACCTTCAGCTGTAACTTGTCCACCAGTTCTTGAAGTCTAATGATGTTATTTTTATCCTCCTCAGACTGTTCTAAAACAGGACACATTTTATGCAGCCTAGGGCCTATTATGGAGAATTCTTTAAATTGCCATGCACCAAAGAACTGTGGTGATGAGGAAATCAACGGTGCAGTTTCGCATGCAGTGTATCCATCCAGCTGACATTTACCTGATAGGTGAGCTCCTTGATTCTGCGCTCATACTTGCGTAAGCCTTTGACAGCATCTGAGGCGTGTTTCTGCTCTGACTCTAGCTCAATCTCCAGCTCTCTCACCTGATGGAAACCAACAACTATTACCACCACATAATACAAGCATAACATTGTCATCTGTATCTTCAATAATAGTTAAGGTTCTATTATAATCTTAACTATACAAACACTACCCTTGTCTCCAGTTTCTGGAGTTGCTTCTTTCCACCCTTCATGGCAATATTCTCTGCTTCAACTAGACGGTGCTGCAGGTCCTTGACGGTGATCTCCAGATTCTTCTTCATCCTCTCAAGGTGACCACTCGTGTCCTGCTAATTCTTCAGCTCCTCTGCCATCATGGCAGCCTGAACAAAATAAAATAAAAACAGTTTAGCACATTGATAACCATAAAAGGGACACTTACAGTAAATAAGGCGGAACATAAACGTACATCAGTGATAGCGTTTTTGGCCTTCTCCTCAGCGTTTCTGGCCTCCTGAATACTGTCTTCCATCTCAATCTGAATTGAGGCGAGATCAGCCTCAAGTTTCTTGCGACTGTTGATCAGGCTTGTATTCTGTAAAATATGTAAGTCAGCAAATCACCATGGGGACATTTTGTATTTTTAGATTAAATTAGTTGTTGCTTTAGGGCTGAGGTGATTAAGAAAGTTGAGTACTGTACCTGTGAGTGCAGTAGCTGCACTCTCTCGCTAGCACCCACTAGTTCTTGCTCAGCTGTTTTACGGCATCTCTCAGTCTGCTCCAGAGTACCCCTCATCTCATCAATTTCAGCCTGCAACAGGTTGCTCCTGCGCTCAGACATGGCAACCTGCTCCTTCGTATCATCGTGTCCTCTAATAGCATCATCAAGGTGGAGTTGTGCTTCCTACGGGGGAATGAATTGATCAAAGTAAATGGAAATGGTGAAGTTTCTCCTATAACTGCAAAACAAACAGTATATTTCATGTATGTTTGTTTCCATCAGCTAACCTTGAGCTGAACTTGGATATATCTCATTTGTTTTTGTGACTCACTGGCCTGCCTATTAGTATGGCTTAGCTGAATCTCCATCTCATTGAGGTCTCCCTCCATCTTCTTCTTAACTCTCAGGGCATCATTCCTGCTCCTGACCTCAGCGTCCAGATTGGTCTGCATGGAATCAATAACTCTCTGGCTGTTTCTCTTCAACTGGTCAATCTCCTCATCCTTTTCAGAAATCTTTCTGTCCACCTCAGACTTCACCTGGTTCAACTCCAGCTGGGCACAGAGGATCTTAGATTCGTCATGCTCTATAGATGCCTGAATGGGAGTTAATGTATAGTCAGAATAGACAGGAAGATATTGTAGTTGGAAATCGGGATAAATATGAGGTACCATCTTTACAAGTTTTACTATTACCTCTGCCTCCTCCAGGGCAGTCTGAACCTCTGTCTTCTTCTGTTCAGACTGTTTCTTTGACTTTTCAAGCTCATGAATGGTTTTTCCTGTTTCCCCTAGCTTTTCAGTGAGATCCATAATTTCCTCTAGAAGAAAAAAAACATTTCTCAGTAAGCTTAATTGTTTCTATATAATGTTTCTATACTTAAAGATTGTGTGTGGAATGAGAGCATTTACTAAATAAAGATCCTTGACATACGTTGCATGTTTTTGTTTTCGCGTTTGAGCGTTCAAGGATGCCTCCAGCTCTGCCTGACTCTCCTCAAATTTCTGCTTCCACTCTGCCAGGATCTACAAATTACGAAATATTACTTAGACAGGCTATATTTGTCATATAAATAAACACAATAAGCATCATAAACATGTATTTCTAAAATAGTAGGTATGCCATCTTGTACCTTATCAAAGTTTCTTTGCTTCTTGTCCAGAGTGGCAGCAGCAGAGTTGGCTCTCTCAACATCCATCATCAGATCCTCCACCTCCCCCTGCAGCCTCTGCTTGGTCTTCTCCAATGAGGAGCACTTGGAGTTGTTTGCCTCAACAGCTTCCTCTGCTTCCTGAAGACGTAGGGCTAGCTTCTTCCTGTAGTGGGAAACATGAAATTCCATAATACCTTTCCCTTTGGTTGAAGCGATCACGTGGACAAAATAGATCAGTTTTGTTGGATCTTACTTGGCCTCTTCAAGTTCCTCAGTGCGCTGGGTGGCATCAGTCTCATACTTGGTTCTCCACAGAGCTACCTCACTGTTGGCCTTGGACATGCTCCTCTGCAGCTCAGCCTTGGACTCCTGCTCCTCCTCATACTGCTCCCGGAGCAGGTCACAGTCATGGCGGGTTGATTGTAAACCATGTGCCAGGGCATTCTTAGCCTGATATGGAAAGGAAATGTCATGGGCTTTTTCTTCACAAACATAACATTTTAGTAGCATATATTATGTTGACCTTAACATCCTCCTCATTCTGCCTTTTCAGCTCTTCTATTTGTTGGACATAGGCTTGTTTCCTGCGAGTTAGGTGTGACATTAAGGAATCCTTCTCCTCAAGCTGTCGTGACATCTCCCCTGAAAATGATCAAAATAGAAGTTCAGAAATATGTAAATGTGAACATTGGCTTTGACTTGGACGTGAAGTTTTCACAATTTTCTGTCTGCAGTCGAGCCTTCGGTTTTGAAAGGTCATTGATTAATCTCTGATGCTCTTCCTCTTTAGTATTCACTTCACTCAGATGATCTTCAAGAGAACGGCACAGTTTTTCCAAATTGATCTACAAAATCGCATTTCACAAAAAAAAAAAACTGTAGCTATTTCAATTTATATTTCAAAACCAAAATTTAAAAAATATTTGTTAACTTACCTTTTCTTTAGCAATAGCCTCCATGTTGCTTGACAGGTCATCCACCTCAGTTTTAGCTCACTTTTATCTTTTTCGAGTTTCTGCTTAACTCTTTGGAGGTTGTCAATCTGCTCTCCCAGTTCTGCCACACTGTCTGCATGTTTTCTACGCAGAGTAGCAGAGGTAGCGTCATGCTGTAGCGAGGACTCCTCCAGGTCTAGACGCAGCTTCTGAAACTCAGCCTCACGCCTCTTGTTCATCTCAACCTGAGTAGCAGTGGCTCCACCAGCCTCAAGTCTCTCACTGATCTCCTCAATTTCCCTGGAGAGGTTAGCCCTCTGCTTCTCTACCTTGGCCAGAACAGCACAATCAGCCTCAGTTTCCTCCTCAAGTTCCTCAATACGAGCCTACAGGTTGACAAACTATGTTCAGTTTACAGTAAAATAAATGTTGGTAACACTTCCTCTTTGTATAATGTATACATATCCTAGCACACCCATGGTGCATTTATCTATAAGTTAATTAAGCCATTAGACAAATACAGTAAGATTTTATTCACCTGAAGCTCTTTGATATTCTTCTGAAGTTGTGCAGAAAGAGACTGTTCCTCCTCAACCTTACCCAGCAGATGTGACCCCTCAAAGTCTTTCCTACTCAATGCAACATTAGACAATGTCAAAGTACTTCTTGAGCTTCTCATCCAGCTGCTGCTTCTCATTCTCCAGGTCCATTAAGGTCTCCTGAGACAGCTTCAGGTCACCCTCCTGTCACGCCCTGGCTCTGGGGACTATGTTATGTTGAGCCAGGGTGTGTGATTCTATGTTTGTATATCTATGTTGGCCTGAGTGACTCCCAATCAGAGGCAACGAGTGTCAGCTGGTTGTCTCTGATTGGGAGCCATATTTAACTGTCTGTCTTTTCACTTTGTGTTGTGGTTTCTTGTTCCGTGTTGGTTTGTTTATGTAACCAAGGACGTCACGTTTCGTTGTTTTGATCGTGTGATCATTCGTATAATAAATATGTTTGCTTTTAACGCTGCGCCTTGGTCCTCTCCCTCCTGTAACGATCGTGACAGAAGAAACCACCATAACAGGACCAAGCAGCGTGAAGAAGAGAGAGGATGGACTTGGGAGCAGTGGAGTAGGAGTCTCGACTGGGCCAAGCCAAGAGAAGAGGAGTGAGGTTGGACTTTGGAGCAGTGGGGTGAGAGTCTGGCGAGAACGATGGAGGCCTGGCCCACGGGGAGGAGAGACCCCCAGAAAATTTTTAGGGGGGGGCTCACGACGTCGGGGCAGCAGGAGGCAGCGATAGAGCGGTCCAGCGGGTTGGCAGAAGAGGCCGCCAGGTTACGGGAGTCACTGGTCACCAGGGGGAAGGAGGTTGTAGAGGCACGGCGAGAGGTACTGGCGTGTGTTGCCAGTCCGGTCCGGCCTGTTCCTGATCCCCACGTAGGGCCAGTGGTGTGTGTTCCCAGTACGGTCCGGCCTGTTCCTGCCACTCCCACCAAGTCTGTGGTGCGCGTCGCCAGCCCAGTCCGGCCCATCCAAGCTCCCCGCACCAAGTCGGTGGTGCGCGTCACCAGCCCAGTCCGGTCCATTCCTGCTCCCCGCACCAAGTCTGTGGTGCGTTTCGTCAGCCCTGTCCGGCCCGTTCCTGCTCTCCGCACCAAGTCTGTGGTGCGCGTCGCCAGCCCAGTCCGGCCCATTCCTGCTCCCCGCACCAAGTCTGTGGTGCGTTTCGTCAGCCCTGTCCGGCCCGTTCCTGCTCTCCGCACCAAGTCTGTGGTGCGCGTCGCCAGCCCAGTCCGGCCCATCCAAGCTCCCCGCACCAAGTCAGTGGTGCGCGTCGTCAGCCCGGTCCGGCTCATTCCTGCTCCCCGCACCAAGTCAGGGGTGCGCTTCGTCAGCCCGGTCCGGCCTGTCCCTGCTCCACGCACCAAGCCTACGGTGTGCGTCGTCAGCCTGGTAAGGCCCGTTCCTCCTCCACGCACCAAGCCAGGGGTGCGCGTCGTCAGTCCAGCACAACCCGTGCCTGGGTCATGTCCGAGCCGGATCCGCCGCCGAGGCGGAGTGCCCACCCGGTCCCTCCCTGTTGTGGTTGTTTGGCGCGGTCGGAGTCCGCGCCTTTGGGGGGGGGTACTGTCACGCCCTGGCTCTGGGGACTATGTTATGTTGAGCCAGGGTGTGTGATTCTATGTTTGTATATCTATGTTGGCCTGAGTGACTCCCAATCAGAGGCAACGAGTGTCAGCTGGTTGTCTCTGATTGGGAGCCATATTTAACTGTCTGTCTTTTCACTTTGTGTTGTGGTTTCTTGTTCCGTGTTGGTTTGTTTATGTAACCAAGGACGTCACGTTTCGTTGTTTTGATCGTGTGATCATTCGTATAATAAATATGTTTGCTTTCAACGCTGCGCCTTGGTCCTCTCCCTCCTGTAACGATCGTGACACCTCCAGCTTTCTCTTGGCTCCCGAGGTCCATACGAACCTTCTTCTCTTGTTCCAGGGAACCTTCAAGCTACATACAAATAAAATGTACCTTATTTTACGTTTCTCATCATCATCACACCTGTGTTCATTTAATAAACTAACTCACATCATCAACTTGCTGTTCCAGCATGGATTTGGCTTTGTTCAGAGTGTTGACTTTGTCCTCCTCTGATTGCAGGTCATCCAGTGTTTGTTGGTGGGCCTCTTGGAGGGCTTTCTTCTCTTTGGTCAGTTTAGCTACATTCTCATCTTGGGACATGATCTCTTCCGTAAGATTTTTCACCTGAAATAATTATGAAGTGTTGTGAAACTGTTTAAATGGTTTGAACCCTGAGAAAGCCTAATGGGAGTAGGTGGATTACCTTGTTCTCTATGGCATGTTTCTCCTTCTCCACTTTGGCTAAGGTGAGCTCTAAGTCATCCATGTCTTTCTTGAGCTCAGAGCACTCATCCTCCAGCTTCCTCTTCTTTGCAGTCAGCTCAGCATTCACTTCCTCCTCATCCTCCAGTCTTTCTGTTACCTCCTTAAGTTTTTGTTCCATCTGGATCTTGCTTTTGATTAGGCCCTCACATCTCTCTTCAGCATCCAGCAGATTATCTGATTCCTAATTAGTCAGAAATAATAACATTTTGTTGATATAATAACAACTACTAAAGTGTTATAATGTTAGTTGCAGATGTATTTCACTATTTATTAACCTAATTTGGGAATACTTACACCCTGAACTTGAAGGAGAGGGTCATTCTTCTCTTGGACAATGGAGACCATCTTCTCCTCAAGCTCCTTTCTCCTGCTTTCTGATTTGGCCAGATCCTCCTTGCACTTAGTGAAGTCGACCTTCATTTGGTCCGTCTCTTTTTCAGATTCTGCACTTTTCAGAAGAGGCTTGAGTTTGAAATATAGCTTCATCCATGGCCAGTGTTTCACGATCATGAATGAACGGTGTAAATGGACTCCCTATCAAAGTAAAATCAAGATTATTCTGTTAGTTTTCATTCAAAATGGACTTATATGATATCCCAGAGTTTAGGATGTGAGATTGCAATAGACCCGTGTTGCCTTATTTTCTGGCCATCCTCTTCGGGTACTCCAGTCTGACAACGTATCCACGACACAGTGCCTGAGTGGATCTCACAACATGGGCTAGGCGCTCATCTCTCCTCCCTCCAGAGCACCCAGGAGACCAGCTTTGAAAAACATCTGAAAAAGTGGAGTTTGGTTTACTATCAATATTGTGTTTGTGCATTACTATTACAGTGTGGATTTGTATACAGTGTGAAAAGTGCACCTTGGTGTGGCCAAACTTGTACTGAGTATGATCCACATCAATGGAGCCTAGCAGTTTCTCCACAGCCTTCTTGTTGTCCATGAACTGTCCCTCTGGGATAGCACTGGCATTCAGGATCCTGTACCTGAAACACATGAGACCAAGCATTAGTACTGAATACACTAGATACAGTATACTAAGTAGTCCCTAATGAAACCGACGTCAGTGTGCTGCTAACAGTTTAGCTTCTTCCACTGTCCCTATCCCCATACCGAGCTCGAACCAGTGATCCTCTGCTCACATACAGCCAACTTCCTTGACAACTTACCAACCGTTTGAGCTATACAAAAGGTACCAATTGGATAGCTCCATCGGCAACATTTCAAGCTAGCTGTGGAGTGAGCTTAAGGCACATTTTTAACTCCATTACTCTAACATGTGTCTCTCAATTTACCTCTGCTTGAAGTCCCCATAAAGGATTCTACTTGGGAATCCCTTCCTGCAGATTCTGATACCCTCCAACACACCGTTGCAGCGTAGCTGGTGGATAACCAATTGGTTTTCCATGGCACCTATGATGAAAGCATAAAATGACATTTAGCAGTATCTCAAGGCAGTAAAACCTTCTGTGGTTGAAATCAAGCAGATTATCCTGAGTACCTGGTGTTTTGGTCTCATTTGGAATCAAACACTGCACAAAGTGAGGATGGGTTGTTCTCAAGTTTGTCATGAGCTTGCCAAGGTTCTCCTGAAAAAATGTGACACAAAAATGTATCAGGAAGTATAGGTATATAGGCTATATACAATAGCTCATGTGGGGAGAGAAGTGTGTCTTCTTTTGTCTATGCAGCACCGCACATAGATCAACACCTTACCCTGAACAGAGCGGAAACTGTTTGGAACGATGCTCCCTTCTTAGCAATTTTCTTGGCCGCACCACCTGCCGCAGGCTCTGAAGAAACGATGTTGAAATAATGATAAATAATGCATGGCATGTTATTTTAGCTATGGGAGATTAATAAAGATTACCTTCATGGTCAGTTGATCTAATTTGATCAGGTAATATAAACTTTAAATGCATGGTTACCATCTGTTGGAGAGAAGGTTGCATAAAGCATACACAGTATTTTGACAGATGACTTCTGGTACAGCTGCAGAACACACTCGTTCAATGGGTCCTTGTTCTTGTCTAGCCAGCCAGTGAGACTGTAGTCCACATTACCAGCATAGTGCACCAGGGTGAAGTGGGCCTCAGGTTTGCCTTTGACAATCTTTGGCTTTTGGAAAGCTTGGTTCTTTCCAAGATGCTGGTCGTAGAGTTTGTTCTTGAAAGAAGTGTCTGTTGACTTAGGGAACATACACTCCTCTTCAAGGATGGAGAAGATGCCAATTGGCTGGTCGACAAGAGATGATTAATTACTGAGAAGAACTGGTCAAATGCAGAAGAACTGGTCAAATGCAGGGCATTCAACATTATTCAATCAAGGTATATGGTTTTTGACAGTACCTTCTAAATAAGCTCAATGCAGGCAGCCAAGTCCATTCCAAAGTCAATGAACTCCCACTCAATCCCTTCCTTCTTGTATTCCTCTTGTTCCAACACAAACATGTGGTGATTGAAAAACTGTTGCAGTTTCTCATTAGTGATGTTGATGCAGAGCTGTTCCAATGTGTTGTACTGAGGGAATATGAAAGTAGCATGACAATGAATGCTTGAGGATCAATGTATGCTTGTATCATTTCACAAAACATTAGTAATGAAATATATCAATATGTTGGAACCATACTTCAAAGATCTCAAATCCAGCAATATCCAGAACACCAATGAAATGTTGTCTGGACTGCTTTGTATCCAGTTGTTGGTTGATCCTTAAGACCATCCAAAAGAACATCTTCTCATAGACTGATTTGGCAAGGGCTCCAATGGAGTTATACACCTATAATGTATAGAAAATATCCTCTTAGTTGACCATTGCTTAGTCTAAAGACACGTATTGTCCATGTCTTGTTGCCTTACTTGCTGAACGCTTTGTCCTTTGGTGACGTACTCATTCCCAACCTTTACTCTGGGATAGCAGAGATTTTTGAGCAGGTCAGCAGAGTTGAAGCCCATCAGGTATGCTGCTTTATCAGCTTCTGTATGGCGAACACATAACAATGCTTTACAAACAGAGGAGACAACCATCAATTTATTACATTACAACTTTTCTTTTGTTAATACCTGTTCTGTATGACAAAGATTAATCACTACCTGATTGTATTTGATTCAGTTATGATATACACGATCATGTGATGAACGTTTTCTAGAGTGATGTCCCCCTCACCCTCGGTGCCATCAGGTTCTGCCTGTTCCTCACTCTGTTTCTGCTTGAACTTCATGTTCCCATAATGCATTATGGCACCAGTCAGCTTGTAGATGCCCACTTTTTATTCAGCAGTAAAACCCAGGATATCAATGGCTTCCTGTGCCATAAAAGAGGGACATCAAATCATATCTATCTGAAAAGAAACCATGCATATTTGATTCCCTTAACTCAACTCACATCAATAGCTATCAACTCCTCTGCATCATCTATGCTCTTCACAGTGATTTCTCCTTGACTTATAAAGGCAAAGTCATAGGGGTTGGTGGTGATGAGAAGCATATCTGAAAGGGGGAAATTAAATTAGAGCAGGGGTATTCAACTGGGGTCTGCAAAGAAAGAAATGTTTTCCCCAATGTTTTTATGAATATCGCTAGCAACAACAGAATATACATATTTAGAAAAGAGGACAATATCTTCGTTCTAATGATGTCTACTTTATTTCTCAACTCCTAATATTGAGCAAATTACACTCATTGGAGCCAATTAAACTCATCTGACATACGTAGGCTTTGAAAAAGCCCCCGTAAACAGGCTACCAGTGCATTTTTATCTCAATATCAAATCATTTCTGGGTAACAATTAAGTACCTTACTGTTATTTGTTTTTATTTCAAATGGACAAAAATAAAATAGCTTCTTCTCAAGAATTTTGCTAGGACTGTCTGTGAGTGGTCTGAGTGGGGAAAATTCGCTGTTATTGGCAGAGAGGTTTGGAACTCTCTTTCCTATTGGTCTATTAATTAATAAATTATGTCACCATGGAAGGCTAAAACTCCATCCCACCAAAACAGGCAGAAATTTCAGGTGGTCTTTTCAAACAGCTCTTAAACTAAAATGATATTATCATAACTTTCACAATTGCACACTGGGCCTTTAACCAGCTAACCAGCTGCTCTTAGCAAAAATGTATTTGGAGTTATGATTCACCTGATGACAAGACATATTAAAAACTTTTTTTTGCTAACGATGGGGGTCACATATGATGGGGGTCCCGTATGAAGGTGGTCAAGTATGATCGGGGTCCCGTATTATTTGCTTGTGTGTGTGTGTGTGTGAGAGAGAGAGAGAGAGACTCAGTAAGAGAGATAATGTAGTGTGTCAAGATTTTACGTACCAATAAGCTCTGGCTTCTTATTGCAAGTAAGCTAGTAGAATATATGGTAGCTCCTCTCAGCACCCAATTGTCACTCGAGATTTTTCCAGCAGATCTTTCAGTAACAAAGCAGAATAAATTCAACATGACTCATACAGTATATGGATAAAGTCAGGAAATTCCATTTTAGCAACAAAACAAATGTTGTACTTACACACTTCAATATCTGCTGAGGCCAGTTTACCCGTTGTGCCAAAGTGTATTCTAATGAATTTGCCCTTTTTGAGAAAATAAAAATGTCTTACTGTAAGTTTAACATTGTTCAGCTCTTATTGCTACACTTCTGCGTAAAAAACAATTCTGTTGGATTCTGGTTTCACTCACAAAGCGAGAGGAGTTGTCGTTCCTCACTGTCACATTCGTTTATAGACGGGACGGACCAAGGCGCAGCGTGATATGCATACATGTTTATTTATACTGAATAAACACCAGGACAAAACAACAAATGAAACGAAACGTGAAGTCCAAGGTAGACAAACAACATAACTCACACGGAACAAGATCCCACAACCCACTAGTGCCAATAGGCTGCCTAAGTATGGTCCCCAATCAGAGACAACGAGCGACAGCTGCCTCTGATTGGGAACCACACCGGCCAACATAGATCTAGACGATCTAGATCTAAACCTAGAAAATACAACATAGAACATACCACACAGAAAATACACACCCTGACTCAACAAATACCAGTCCCCAGAGTCAGGGCGTGACACTCACAGTCTTGGCATTCCCAAAAGCCTCCAGCAGAGGGTTGGCCTGGATGATTTGATCCTCAAGGGTTCCCTGCCACAAGAAAGGAAATATATCTGACATCCATTCCTGTACAGCACCAGTCAAAGCCCATTCCTGTGCAGCACCGGTCAAAGCCCATTCCTGTACAGCACAAGTCAAAGCCCATTCCTGTACAGCACCGGTCAAAGCCCATTCCTGTAAAGCACCAGTCAAAGTCCATTCCTGTACAGCACCAGTCAAAGCCACTGCACTACAAAAGGCATAAGCTTACCTTTATCTTGCTGACTGGTTCTTTTTTCTTGTCTGCAGACACTGCGATTGTCGCAAAGTACTGGATGACACGTTTGGTGTTTACAGTCTTGCCTGCACCGGATTCTCCACTGTTGAAGAAAAATATCAGATTATTGTGTCATTAGAATATATTTAACTGGCAACTACTATATCTGCAAAAAAAAAAAAAAAGATACTTACGTGATTAGGATAGACTGATGTTCCTGATCTAAAGAAAAATAAGCACAATAAGTTGGATGTTCAAATTCACAATATGTAATCAAAAGACATTTAAAGCAGTGGGTGAAATACCTGTTAGCATGAGCTGATAAGCATTATCAGAGAGGGCAAAGATGTGAGGTGGACCTCCATCCTCTTCTTCCCTCTGTAGGCGCTCACCACCTCTGGGTTGTAGACCGGGAGCCACTTATATGGGTTCACAGTCACACAGAACAGCCCAGAGTAGGTCTGTCAATATTGAAGAAACATACACTACCGGTCAAATGTTTTAGAACACCTACTCATTCAAGCGTTTTTCATTATTTGTACTATTTTCTACATTGTAGAATAATAGTGAAGACATCAAAACTATGAAATAACACATATGGAATCATGTAGTAACCAAAAAAGTGTACTGTACGCTTTCTTGAATTTGTTCTGGATTTGGGGACTGTGAAAAGACCCATGGTGGCATGTCTGGTGGGGTACTTGTGTGTGTCAGAGCTGTGTGTAAGTTGACTATGCAAACAATTTGGGATATTCAACACATTAATGTTTCTTATAAAAATAAGAAGTGATGCAGTCAGTCTCTCCTCAACTCTTAGCCAAGAGAGACTGGCATGCATAGTATTTATATCAGCCCTCTGATTACAATGAAGAGCAAGACGTGCCGCTCTGTTTTGGGCCAGCTGCAGCTTAACTAGGTATTTTCTTGCAGCACTGGACCACACGACTGGACAATAATCAAGATTAGACAAAACTAGAGCCTGCAGAACTTGCTTTTGGAGTGTGGAGCATCTCTTTATTACGTACAGACCTCTCCCCATCTTTACAACCATTGAATCTATATGTTTTGACCATGATAGTTTACAATCTAAGGTAACGCCAAGTAAGGTAACGCCAATCTAAGGTAACGCGGTCTGACTCATCCCAAACCATCTCAATTTGGTTGAGGTTGGGGTATTGTGGAGGCCAGGTCATCTGATGCAGCACACCATCGCTCTCCTTCTTGGTAAACTACCCCTTACACAGCCTGGAGGTGTGTTGGGTCGTTGTCCTGTTGAAAAACAAATGATAGTCCCACTAAGCCCAAACCAGATGGGATGGCGTATCGCTACAGAATGCTGTGGTAGCCATGCTGGTTAAGTGTGCCTTGAATTCTAAATAAATCACAGACAGTGTCACCAGCAAAGTACCCCCACACAATAACACCTCCTCCTCAATGCTTTACGGTGGGAAATATACATGCAGAGATCATCCGTTCAACCACACCGCGTCTCACAAAGATACGGCGGTTGGAACCAAAAATCTCAAATTTGGACTCCAAACCAAAGGACAAATTTCCACCGGTCTAATGTCCATTGCGTGTGTTTCTTG
Source organism: Coregonus clupeaformis (assembly GCF_020615455.1). Classification (NCBI taxonomy): domain Eukaryota; kingdom Metazoa; phylum Chordata; class Actinopteri; order Salmoniformes; family Salmonidae; genus Coregonus; species Coregonus clupeaformis. The sequence continues at coordinate 185,465 of NW_025534143.1, forward strand.
GCCCAAGCAAGTCTCTTCTTCTTATTGATGTCATTTAGAAGTGTTTCTTTGCAGCAATTATACCATGAAGGCCTGATTCACGCGGTCTCCTCTGAACAGTTGATGTTGAGATGTGTCTGTTACTTGAACTCTGTGAAGCATTTATTTGGTCTGCAATTTCTGAGGCTGGTAACTCTAATGAACTTATCTTCTGCAGCAGAGGTAACTCTGGGTCTTCCATTCCTGTGGCGGTCCTCATGAGAGCCAGTTTCATCATAGCGCTTGATGGTTTTTGCAACTGCACTTGAAGAAACTTTCAAAGTTCTCGAAATGTTCCGTATTGACTGACCTTCATGTCTTAAAGTAATGATGGACTGTCATTTGTCTTTGCTTATTTGAGCTGTTCTTGCCATAATATGGACTTGGTCTTTTACCAATTGGGCTATCTTATGTATACCCCCCCCTACCTTGTCACAACACAACTGATTGGCTCAAACGCATTAAGAAGGGAAAACATTTCATAGATTAACTTTTAAGAAGGCACACCTGTTAATTGAAATGCATTCCAAGTGACTACCTCATGAAGCTGGTTGAGAGAATGCCAAGAGTGTGCAAAGCTGTCATCAAGGCAAAGGGTGGCTATTTGAAGAATCTCAAATATAAAATATATTTTGATTTGTTTAACACTTTTTTGGTTACTACATGATTCCATATGTGTTATTTCGTAGTTTTGATGTCTTCACTATTATTCTAGAAAATAGTAAAAATAAAGAAAAACCCTTGAATGAGTAGGTGTTCTAAAACTTTTGACCGGTAGTGTATATGCCCTTGTTAGATACATTTAACAATGAGATTATCAATTACATTTTTTGGGGGTGAAATATTGTTTATCAGTGTAAAAGACTTGCATATATCATCCATGCTCCGTAACGATCTTTGAGGTTATACAGCACAGTGGGCTCATTGAGGTAGGCCATCATAACCATGTCCTCCATCTAATCGAACTTGGGAGGGTTCATTGGAAACACTTGGTCCTCCTTGACTACTACAGTCTGGAAAATAGAAACATAATACAGCAGGGTTATGAAAGCTACTGAAAGCAAGCCTCCAATTTGGCACATTGAATGGGAATGAGCCCATGTTGCCACTGATTGCTACGACATTGGTTCCACCGTGGATCTACTCTGTCATCTAGGGTCTGGACAGTGACTTTGTCCCCGTCTTTGTTCTGGACGAGCCCCTTCACATAGAGCTCTTTGTCATCACTGACGTAACAGGCTGTTTTGGCGTCAAAGGGCATAGACTGAGCCTCGATCCTCTCCTTCTCTGACTTCCTCAGGTACTGGGCAGCTGGCCCGAAGATGGACATTTCTCCATCCCCGCTCATTCTGACCTCTAAGAATACAGTATAACAGAACACATTTCATCTCAGGCTTTTTCTCCCTTGAAAGTCAAAGATGAAATTGTCATTTGTCGTTCTACTTACCAACTTATTGCAGCTTACTGCAATCACTGAATCCCCTGACACCAATCCCCTGTGCCCTAGAACGGTTCAGAAGCTTGTGGAATAATGCAACCGCATAACATGGAAATCTGCTTTTTAACATGAAGTTCAAATATTTCAGCTATTCTTGTCAAGCACAGGGGGAGACTTACCTTGTCGCTGATGCTGAGAAGATAAGCATAGCCTGCTGCAGTAGCCCCATTTATACTGTGCCATTGTCCTTGGTGAGAATCCTCCTTCCTTTCCATGGGCATGCATTGTTTGAGCTGCATGAACCTGTTGCCCATGGATAACTCCATTAAGCACAAGGTACTCTATGGTTATATTTACACTATAATATGCCACATTTCCATTAAATAAAGAACCTGCCATCAATGCATTATTAACCACAACTAAAAGAGATTGCAATTAACATTGACTGTTTAGCTCACAATATTTCACAGATGAAAAACTAGCTGAAATACTGTCACCTACATATAAAGATGATATAGTAACAATGCAAGCCAAAAGATAGGGGGGAAAAACATTTGCACCAGTAATATCTGTCAAAGCATCAATCTGCTGTTGTTGAGAAGAGCTTTTGTAAATTACCTCAAAGCTATACATATGAGTTGTGCTTAGTAGGCACTTTGGACACACTCACTATTCATTCATCCAGGTTGTTGCACTAATCAAGATCCAATTTCATAGACTAGGCTACATTTAAAATAAAGTAGGGGTACTCTATTAAATATTCCGTATCAGACTTAACATTGGCCAAATACAACTTTTCGTACCATAGATATGAGCAAACTATATGAATCATGGGCTAATAGATTTGTCCCTTTTTCCTCTACACCGGGAAATGTGATATATCAGAGACATCTGATAACCAGCAGCTTGTTTAATGACTGTCTTAGTGTGGTTGCTATTTTGGTGATTGTAGAAAAGTAACATGATTACTCAGACATGTTCAAGCAGATTTGAAGAGGATTGTTTCCCTTCTTTTTAAAGGATAATTGAGGTTAATTAGGACGGAAATACTGGCGTACAAAGCCCCGGACTTGGATACAGCTGTTTTAACAATAAGTACAGTACATGGCCACAGTCCAATCCAAACAGCAGTTACAGTATGAACCCTGTTCTTCTCCTGTTCATCAGAATGGCAGAATTAACCAGCATAACTTATATGTCCACTCTACTGACCATAATATTCACAAATAATTGAAGTTAATCATTTTCATGTGACTTTTTGTTCATTGTTAAAGGGATACTTTGGGATTTTGGCAATTAGGCCCTTTATCTACTTCCCCATAGTCAGATGAACTTTTTGATGTTTCTGTTTCCAGTATGAAAGAAGTTAGAGGTAGTTTCGTAAGCCAGTGCTAACTAGTGTTATCGCAATGACTGGAAGTCTATGGGTATCTACTAGCATGCTAGCAGATACAAATAGACATCTAGTCATTGAGCTAACGCTAGTTTGCAATTGCACTAGTTAGCAACTTCATTCAAACTGCACGCAGAGACATAAAAATGGTATCCACGCATTAATCTGACACTGGGGAAGTCCCGAAGTATCCCAATAAGACCAGGCTTGAACAGAATGTTATTATACCATGTGACTGTAAAGTGCAATGTCACTGCAAGGTGATCGACAGGACAGTGTACTCACATAGTGACATCCAAGTGTATGCCAACAAGAAATTAATGAAGCAGGATTTGTATTTCATTTTGATTGAACATTTGATATGTCATGGACAGCAGGATAGCCTAGTCTGCAAGGGCTTTGAACTTAATAGTCACACACAAGGTGTACTTACACAATGAATGTATTGTATAACAAATTAATGAATACATACATAAACTGAGAACGATCAAATAAGACATTTTAGTTCACGTTGTTGGACACTGAATATTGTGCTTTGGGGTGACAAAAGTTATTCAATTTGAAGAATTACAGATCATGTATTGAGATGTCAGATACTGTATTTATGTATGTACAGTTGAAGTCGGAAGTTTACATACACATAGGTTGGAGTCATTAAAACTTGTTTTTCAACCATTCCACACATTTCTTGTTAACAAACTATAGTTTTGGAAAGTCGGTTAGGACATCTACTTTGTGCATGACACAAGTAATTTTTCCAACAATTGTTTACAGACAGATTATTTCACTTATAATTCACTGTATCACAATTCCAGTGGAAGAAGAAGTTTACATACACTAAGTTGACTGTGCCTTTAAACAGCTTGGAAAATTCCAGAAAATGTCATGGCTTTAGAAGCTTCTGAAAGGCTAATTGACATTATTTGAGTGTAATTGTAGGTGTACCTGTGGATGTATTTCAAGGCCTACCTTCAAACTCAGTGCCTCTTTGCTTGACATCATGGGAAAATCAAAAGAAATCAGCCAAGACCTCAGAAAATAAATTGTAGACCTCCACAAGTCTGGTTCATCCTTGGGAGCAATTTCCAAACTCCTGAAGGTACCACGTTCATCTGTACAAACAATAGTATGCAAGTACACTGCTCTAAAAAATAAAGGGAACACTAAAATAACACATCCTAGATCTGAATGAATGAAATAATATTATTAAATACTTTTTTCTTTACATAGTTGAATGTGCTGACAACAAAATCACACAAAAATGATCAATGGAAATCAAATGTATCAACCCATGGAGGTCTGGATTTGGAGTCACCCTCAAAATTAAAGTGGAAAACCACACTACAGGCTGATCCAACTTTGATGTAATGTCCTTAAAACAAGTCAAAATGAGGCTCAGTAGTGTGTGTGGCCTCCATGTGCCTGTATGACCTCCCTACAACGCCTGGGCATGCTCCTGATGAGGTGGCAGATGGTCTCCTGAGGGATCTCCTCCCAGACCTGGACTAAAGCATTCGCCAACTCCTGGACAGTCTGTGGTGCAACGTGGTGTTGGTGGATGGAGCGAGACATGATGTCCCAGATGTGCTCAATTGGATTCAGGTCTGGGGAACGGGCGGGCCAGTCCATAGCATCAATGCCTTCCTCTTGCAGGAACTGCTGACACACTCCAGCCACATGAGGTCTAGCATTGTCTTGCATTAGGAGGAACCCAGGGCCAACCGCACCAGCATATGGTCTCACAAGGGGTCTTAGGATCTCATCTCGGTACCTAATGGCAGTCAGGCTACCTCTGGCGAGCACATGGAGGGCTGTGCGGCCCCCCAAAGAAATGCCACCCCACACCATGACTGACCCACCGCCAAACCGGTCATAATGGAGGATGTTGCAGGCAGCAGAACGTTCTCCACAGCGTCTCCAGACTCTGTCATGTCTGTCACATGTGCTCAGTGTGAACCTGCTTTCATCTGTGAAGAGCACAGGGCGCCAGTGGCGAATTTGCCAATCTTGGTGTTCTCTGGCAAATGCCAAACGTCCTGCACGGTGTTGGGCTGTAAGCACAACCCCCACCTGTGGACGTCGGGCCCTCATACCACCCTCATGGAGTCTGTTGCACAACAGCATGTGACATTTATTGTCAATCAGTGTTGCTTCCTAAGTGGACAGTTTGATTTCACAGAAGTGTGATTGACTTGGAGATACATTGTGTTGTTTAAGTGTTCCCTTTATTTTTTTGAGCAGTGTATAAACACCATGGGACCACACAGCCGTCATACCGCTCAGGAAGGAGACACGTTCTCTCCTAGAGATGAACGTACATTGGTGCGAAAAGTGCAAATCAATCCCAGAACAACAGCAAAGGACCTTGTGAAGATGCTGGAGGAAACAGGTACAAATGTATCTATATCCACAGTAAAACGAGTCCTATATCGACATAACCTGAAAGGCAGCTCAGCAAGGAAGAAGCCACTGCTCAAAAACCGCCATAAAAAAGCCAGACTACGGTTTGCAACTGCACATGGGGACAAAGATCATACTTTTTGGAGAAATGTCCTTTGGTCTGATGAAACAAAAATATAACTGTTTGGCCATAATGACCATCGTTATGTTTGGAGGATAAAGGGGGACGCTTGCAAGCCGAAGAACACCATCCCAACCGTGAAGCACGGGGGTGGCAGCATCATGCTGTGGGGGTGCTTTGCTGCAGGAGGGACTGGTGCACTTCACAAAATAGATGGCATCATGAGGAAGGAAAATTATGTGGATATATTGAAGCAACATCTCAAGACATCAGTCAGGAAGTTAAAGCTTGGTCTTCCAAATGGACAATGACCCCAAGCATACTCCAAAGTTGTGACATAATGGCTGAAGGACAACAAAGTCAAGGTATTGGAGTGGCCATCACAAAGCCCTGACCTCAATCCTATAGAAAATGTGTGGGTAGAACTGAAAAAGCGTGTGCGAGCAAGGAGGCCTACAAACCAGACTTTTCTGAGGTCTTGCCTGATTTCTTTAAATTTCCCCATGATGTCAAGCAAAGAGGCACTGTTTGAAGGTAGGCCTTGAAATATATCCACCGGTACACCTCCAATTAACTCAAATGATGTCAATTAGCCTATCAGAAGCTTCTAAATCCATGACATCCCTTTCTGGACTTTTTCAAGCTGTTTAAAGGCACAGTCAACTTAGTGTATGTAAACTTCTAACCCACTGGAATTGTGATACAGTGAATTATGAGTGAAATAATCTGTCTGTAAACAATTGTTGGAAAAATGACTTGTGTCATGCACAAAGTAGATGTCCTAACCGACTTGCCAAAACTATAGTTTGTTAACAAGAAATTTGTGGAGTGTTTGAAAAACGAGTTTAATGACTCCAACCTAAGTGTATGTAAACTTCCGACTTCAACTGTATATGTATATACAGTACACTTTACAATAGTGATCAAAGGTACAGTATATGAAGTGTATTTGAAAGTTGAGCAACATGAAAATGGACTATTATGCTCTGCAGTCTGATTATTTAATTAACTGTATCACGTTTTAGGGAAGACCCAGATGCAGACAGTGTCGAAATAACAAACTTTTTTTACTAGAACAGGGGGCAGGCAAAACGACAGGTCAAGGGCAGGCAGAGGTCAGTAATCCAGATCAGAGTCCAAAAGGTACAGAACGGCAGGCAGTCTCAGGGTCAGGGCAGGTAGAGGTCAGTAATCCAGTGTGGTGGGAAAAGGTACAGGACGGCAGGCAGGTTCAGGGTCAGGGCAGGCAGAATGGTCAAAACCGGGACAACTAGAAAACAGGAACTTGAAAAAGACAGGAGCAAGGGGAAAACCGCTGGTAGGCTTGACGAAACAAAACGAACTGGCAACAGACAAACAGAGAACACAGGTATAAATACACTGGGGATAATGGGGAAGATGGGCGACACCTGGAGGGGGGTGGAGACAATCACAAAGACAGGTGAAACAGATCAGGGTGTGACATACTGATCAGTCTGATCAACTCATTAACTCATTAACTGATCAGTCTGATCAACTCGTTAACTCATTTACTGATCAGTCTGATCAATTCATCAACTGATCAGATACAGATACTCCACAGCTGTTGTAGGCAAATTTGTCTTTTATGCCCCTCATATCAGATGAGAGAGCCAACATTGAATTCTTGCTGCTCCTTCAGTGAAGATTGTTTGCTAACATGAAACACTCCAGTCACATCTGTCAATGATGCTCCAGTATGCTCTGGAGCTAATAAACGCTGCTTTGCTACTTGTCAACAAGCTCAGTCAATAAGAAACACTGTGTCCTCATTTATGGAACTTTTAGTGTGAGCTTATGTGTTCTTCTGACTCATATTAAAAACGCAGGAGGACAACGTGTTCTTTTCAGACATTATCATGTGTTGTCAATCATCAAGATCTCAAGAATCTCATCATGAAGCCGTCCCTATAGTGCACATTGCCTACCAAATATACTACTGTAACAGGCTTTGATAACTTAATGCTGAGTATGAGTTCTCTATCTGTTTATAGATACTGTAAGCCTTTGTTCTGATTTGCATTAAGCTGAGTGATTACCCAAAGAAGCAGATTGCATCTAATGTTTTTTGTGAGAAGGACAAAATAAATAGGCCTGTCTGTTTCCATTGGTTACCCCATATAAACATATTCCACACAAATAGTCCCCCATGGCGCAGTGGTCTAAGGCACACAAATAGTACTCCTGAGTGGCGCAGTGGTCTAAGGCACTGCATCGCAGTGCTAACTGTGCCACTAGAGATCCTGGTTCGAATCCAGGCTCTGTCGCCGCCGGCCGCGACCGGGAGACTCATGGGCGGCGCACAATTGGCCCAGCGTTGTCCAGGGTAGGGGAGGGAATGGCCGGCAGGGATGTAGCTCAGTTGATCGAGCATGGCGTTTGCAACGCCAGGGTTGTGGGTTCGATTCCCACGGGGGGCCAGTATAAAAAAAATATGTATTCACTAACTGTAAGTCGCTCTGGATAAGAGCGTCTGCTAAATGACTAAAATGTAAAATGTAATGGCCTTGGTGAGTTCTTAAGGACAAGTGAGACATCCTGGCTGTAAATGAACTTGATGTTGAACAGGACGACTCTGCTTGAAAGGGGGCTTTCTAAAGATTGAAAATGTGTCTGCTGTCTTCTCTGGTTCTTATTGCTTTTTCATTTAGATATGTGTCTAGCCAGCTGCCAGACGATGCTGCCTGGCCGGCTGCATCCCTTCTTAGAGATAGTCAGTCACAATCAGTCAGTATCAGAGGGGAGTGTGGCAGCTCGAACACACTGCACACAGGGTCAACTTGATTTATAAGAAATGGAGGGACGGACCAACACAAAACGGGCCTTGTTGCCTGCGAGTGCCTCACAGCTCTGCCTCACAGTGTTGGCCATTGTGTGGCCTGCCATGAAGTAGGGCCCTGGCTGAATCTGGGAACGGGCCTCCGGACCCTTACATCTGCTGGACACCAACAAAGACTCATAGAAAACGTCTCATACCATAAGATGTGCTTCCTGGACCGTTTTATTCTTTGTCTTGTAAATAAAGAAAAGAGGCAGAGTTGAAAGATGTTCAGTGTCTGTCCATTCCTTCCATGTCTTAGCTTTGACCCTGGGCGCCGGGTCACTCTGGCCAGTAATGAGAACCCATATGTGTGACAAACGTTTCCTCCTCCTGGTTCTAAAAGAGCCTTGTCCCTCTCAATGTTCACTGTGACTCTTTAACGGACACTTCTCTGATTTGCTTCCTTACGATATAGTATCAGCCTAACATGGTAAGGCTTTGTTTTTAATGCTATTATTATCTGTCTCTGTTATCAATTACATTTTTGACAGTACTTTATGTGCGGTGTTACATTATTTGACAGATTTGGGAGTTGCTTCAATGGAGCACTGTTGCTTCAGTGGAACAATTGCGGTAGTCACACAGAATGGGTACAGGAGATTCGTTGGCTCCGTTCAAGCCTTTGTGTCGGATGTAGTTGTATTTTATTTCTCTTCTTTTGAGTTTGGTGGATTTTTGTTCTGCTTAGATATGGTCTGTCTGTCTCTGTCCAGATATAGCTCTCATATCCCACTTCTTCTGCAGCACGTGGTTTTAAATGTCCCTCTGTTCACAGCACAGCCGCCGTTCTCTCCTACAGTAGCTCAGTCAAATCTTCCCTCTTCTTCTGTGTCTTCAGGAAGGCTCTGTTTCCCTTGAAAGAAAATAACAGAACCTGTAAAAAGATTGTTTATTGTCACGTTCATTAGCCAGTGCAAGAAGCAGGGCTCACTGATTTTTCCATGTTCGCCCCTTTTTATTATTATCATGTGTAGAGTTACGGTATGTTCTTTTACAATACTTTTCTCATAATTACTGAAACTTACAGTACAGTTAATACTGTACATGCCCTGGAGCCACAGAGAAAACCATGTAAAAACAAATTACATTTAGTCTACTATTTTGTGAATGTTTCACTTACCATACGGAACTAGGATGCACATTTTTTTTGTTGCAATATATTATTTAACATGTACACAAATGTGGGGGACTGGCAACAAGCACCATAGTGCCTTCGTTTTAATTGATTTGATCGGACAGAATGGAAGACATTGTGTGCCTAGCAGAGCCTGAGGTAGCAGGTTGCATCATTACAGATGCAGTGTTTTTGAAATCACCTCAGTATGTAGAAATCTTAAACAAAGGGTCATACAATGACGATAAACTCGATTGACTGATGACTCAAAGCTAGCACAAGTACCAAATTTGCAGTGGTATTTCATCTATTCCTGCCTCGCTTGCTCTCTGGAACATTTCCCAATTTACCCTTTGCTAAGCCGCGCTCCCCTTGGTTACTTTTACAAAAAAAATCTGGGAAGCCCAATTCCCCATTCAACTATTGGCAAAATCCTCCTAAAGGATCTCAAACAGTTTCTAATACACAATGAAATTAAACCCTACCTCAGTGGGTTAAACACAGACTACCCCTTACTAATCAGGAAACTCTTGGTTATGTTGAATGGACTGTCATTACAAATGCTTCAAGGGAACCTGGTAATGTTTGTAGTGTAGCTAGCCACTGGATGGCTCTGAATTCACTTAGCATGCAGTCAAAGCTATAACCACTTCTGGAGCTAACTGTTCGTTTAATGACGGGTCAGACCAAGGCGCAGCGTGATATACGTACATGTTTATTTTAACGATTAAACACACGACAAAACAACAACCGAAACGAACCGTGAAGTCCAAGGTAGAACACACAACATACCTTACAAGGAACAAGATCCCACAACTACACAGTGACAATAGGCTGCCTAAGTATGATCCCCAATCAGAGACAACGAGCGACAGCTGCCTCTGATTGGGAACCACACCGGCCAACATAGATCTATACATACTAGAATACAACATAGAAAAAGCACAACAAGGAATATACACACCCTGACTCAACATGTAAGAGTCCCCTGAGTCAGGGCGTGACAGGCTCTCAAATCGTATCCTAATGTCGACAGCAGATGGGAGTTGTATTCATAACATTGTTAACATGCTAGCTAACATACATTTTGAGAAAACAAGTTATACAATGTAACAAAAGTATAATTTCGTATTTGAAAATTACTCCAACAGGCTCTGCATTTCAGGAATCACAGTAGCAAGTACTCCCGTTGCACAGTTATTTAGCCCAATTTTTTTTTTGTAAACATCTCAGTCTTTGCCATATCCCACTGGCTTTCATGCAATTGAAAAGTGAGCTTGTCCAAGGTGTCGGACTCGACAGTTGTCGCACTGCAATTGGTTGCTCAAAATTCTGGCGCGGAGCTTAGCGAATGGTCATATGCTGTTGAAAGCAACTTGGAGTTTAAAACTGTTACAGGGCAATCAGTGCACCACTGAGACTTCCTGGAGTGACAGTGAGAGGGCTTTGCCCACCGGGCCACACCACTGAGAGAGAGAGATAGGCCCTAGGTAGGATGGATACAATAGGCAGAGGGATACATTGACATGCAGGGCTGAGTGTAGTGAAAATCAGTCAGCAGTGAGGATTTAACACTAGGCCTTTCCTTTAGTACCCCTGTCTCTAACCAGCCTCAGGTGCTGCACTATAATAATCCCCCTATTGCAGGTAGCACAAAGTGGGATTAATGCCCTCATTCATTCCCAGTCATACCAATGAAGCCACAAAAGGGCATGCTAACAGCAAGAGCCCAGACTCTCCTCTGTAGTGGTGGGAGAGGGCCTGTCCTGTTGCTTTCTTGGTATTCAAGGGGAACTGAGGAAACTGGAGGGGAGTATACTCTATAAAGCGCCTCCTCCCAGGGGTTGCAGTGGGAGCACCACCCCAGAGGATTGTGGGATTTGGCAGGAGAATCCAGAGGATTTTGTCTTTTTAAATTCTGTGAAAGCTTGGACGCCGTTCCGCTTTAGTAGACAGTTCTTTGCCAGGGGACATGTGAAATCCCTACAGCTCAGGGAAGTGAGATAAATCACAAATGATACAAATCTCAAGATAAGAAGCTGTCATTTTTTATCTCTCTAGGAGGATTAATTAGTTAACGATTCAGGTCTCCGGCAAAAAAGTAACAGTTCACTGCTATTCCATGGTTCAGAGGATGGTATGCTGCCTAAGATGCATTAGGTCAGGGTTAGTAGTGTCCATTATACAGTATAAAGTCTGATTTATGTTAAGCTAATGGACATGGTGCTCCTTGCTGATATGTTCATGATATTGTCTGACATAGTGTAATCACATACAGTATGTCATTATTGGGAGCTTGAGGAAGGATAATGCATTTTATAAGCTCATGATAAATGACTGACGACGTGTTATCAGTGCAGTAAATGACCTGTCTGAATGAAGTCAAATGGCAAGTACAGTTTACTGCAGCACAGCACGGCTCCTCAATGAAAGATGAGGCGTTTTGTATTGTACTCACTGCAAACTGCAAGCCCAGTGCTTTATATCAGAGAGAGAGACAGAGAGAATCCCTTTTATCTTATACATCAAACGAGTGTAGCTATCTGCCCACGCTGCCCTGGCAGCCTGGCTGTAGCATTGTAGAATACATGATCTCTCTGCTTTATCATTCCATTAAGACCCTTCCCTTCCTCTCCTCCCTTTTCCCCTCTCCTCCCCCTCTGTCCCCACACTCCTCAGTGGATCTGGGGTAGGGTCGTGACTAGCAGACAGCTTTGATTGGGCAACACACTGTTGCTAATGACAATGAAACGTCGGTCAGGCCATCCCTTTAGACCAGGGTTCTTCAATTCCGGTCCTGGAGGGCCGAAACACTTCAGTTTTTTATTTCTACCTGGTAGTTAATTGCACTCACCTGGTGTCCCAGGTCTGAATTAGCCCCTGATTAGAAGGAGAGGATAAAAAACAGAGGTGTTTCGGCCCTCCAGGACCGGAATTGAAGAACCCTGCTTTAGACTAAAGGGGACTTTTTCCTTGTAAAGTACACTGCAGTAAATTCTGCAGCCGCAATGTGACCAGGAGCTTTATGGGTGTGTGTGAGCCTGCTGGGAACTGCTGATAAGGTCCAAGAAGCTGTTATTGTTATTTATCCAGATATTGGACCATTGTGAATAACACCCTTCAACCTAGGGGAGTGTAAGACCCTGAAGAAAGCACTGTGAGCCGAAAAGAATAGCTTCTAAATAATAACAGCACATCGGAACGGAGGTTGTTTACACATTTCAAGGAAACATGTACAGTGGCGGCCAAAAATATTGGCACCCTTGCACTTTTAAAATAAGTTAAAATGGGAAAAAAATGTTTTATTGGATTGTCAACATTGCAAAACAATGTTTTTGGGGGAAACTTAAGTTTACAATGTTATTTAAGAAAAATCTAACAAATGGCATGGACAAAATAATTGGCACCCAGGAGCTAATACTTGGTTAAACAGCCTTTGGCAAACATAACAGCAAAAAAACACTTATTGTAATCATCAATGGACCCTTCAGCTGCAAATTGCTCCAATTTTTCTGATCTCACCTTAGGTTTATGTTGGGATTCAGATCTGGACTCATTGCTGGCCACTGCAGAACAGTCCAGTGTTTATTCTTGAACCATTCCTGGGTGCTTTTTGATGTGTGTTTAGGTTGTTGTTCTGCTGGAAGACCCACAACCTTCAACAGAGACACCGTTTTTGGACACTGGGTTGAACATTGCACTCCAAAACACCTTGATAATCTGCTGATTTCATGATGTCTTGCACACGTTCAAGGCCCCCAGTACTAGAGGCAGCAAAGCAACCCCACAGCATTATCAAACCTCCCCCATATTTCATTATAGAGAGGGTGTTCTTTTCTTTGATTGCTTCATTTGGTCATCGGTAAACATAAGGCTGATCTGTGTTGTCAAAGAGCTCTAATTTGGTTTCATTAAGCTTGTTTAGGTGGGGTTTTACAGAGTGCAATGGGGCTTTCTTGTGTCTCTTTCAGCAGTGGAGTCTTTCTATGTTTACCAACGACCTGTCAAGGTGTCAGTGTGATGCGGTAGGACGAAGTCAGGCGCAGGACACAGAGCTAATCGAAAACGTACTTTACTCGTAGGTAACGTAAATAACATAACCTCCACGCAGGGAGGAAACAAACCCGCTCACCAGACGACAACCAAACATGAACAAACACGCACAAAATACAGTGGGAGCCAGAGGGTTAAATAGGGAAGTAATCAATACCTAATGGGAACCAGGTGTGAACAATAAAGACAAGACAAGTAGAACACAGAAACATAGATCGGTAGCAGCTAGTACTCCGGTGACGACGAACGCCGAAGCCTGCCCGAGCAAGGAGGAGGAGCAGCCTCGGCTGAATCCGTGACAGTACCCCACGGCTCCAGCCGTGCGCCGACACCGGCCTCGGGGACGGCCAGGAGGACGCGGCGCAGGGCGAGTCGGATGACGACGGTGGAAATCCCTCAACATGGAGGGATCGAGGATGTCCCTCCTAGGGATCCAGCACCGTTCCTCCGGACCGTACCCCTCCCACTCCACAAGATACTGCAGGCCCCCCACCCGATGCCTCAAATCCAGGATGGAACGGACCGAGTACGCCGGTGCCCCCTCGATGTCCAGTGGGGGCGGAGGAACCTCCCGTACCTCAGACTCCTGGAGTGGACCAGCTACCACCGACCTGAGGAGAGACACATGGAACGAGGGGTTAATACGACACTCAGGAGGAGGCTGTAACCTATAACAAACCTTGTTCAATCTCCTCAGGACTTTAAATGGCCCCACAAACCGCCGACGCAGCTTCCGGCAGGGCAGGCGAAGGGGCAGGTTTCGGGTCGAGAGCCAGACCCGGTTCCCCGGTGCATACACCGGAGCCTCACTGCGGTGGCAGTCGGCGCTCGCCTTCTGTCGCCTGATGGCCCGTTGGCCCGTTGGAGGTGTACATGGGCAGCGTTCCAGGTCTCTTCCGAGCGCCGAAACCACTCCTCCACCGCAGGTGCCTCGATCTGGCTCTGATGCCAAGGTGCCAGGACCGGCTGATAACCTAACACACACTGAAATGGAGTAAGGTTAGTGGAGGAGTGGCGGAGGGAGTTTTGGGCCATCTCTGCCCAGGGGATAAAACCTGACCACTCCTCGGCCGGTCCTGGCAATAGGACCGCAGAAACCTACCCACATCCTGGTTCACTCTCTCCACCTGCCCATTACTCTCGGGGTGAAAACCTGAGGTCAGGCTGACCGAGATCCCCAGACATTCCATGAACGCCCTCCAGACCCTTGAGGTGAACTGGGGACCCCGATCAGATACAAAATCTACCCCGTAGTGCCGGAAGACGTGTGTAAATAGGGCCTCCGCAGTCTGTAAGGCCGTAGGGAGACCGGGCATAGGAATGAGACGGCAGGACATAGAAAACCAATCCACAACGACCAGGATCGTGGTGTTCCCTTGTGACGGTGGAAGGTCTGTAACAAAATCCACAGATAGGTGGGACCACGGCCATTGTGGAACGGGTAGGGGTTGTAATTTCCCTCTGGGCAGGTGTCTAGGTGCCTTACACTGAGCGCACACCGAGCAGGAGGAAACATAAACCCTAATGTCTTTGGCTAAAGTGGGCCACCAGTATTTCCCACTAAGACAGTGCACTGTCCGACCGATGCCAGGATGACCAGAGGAGGGTGACGTGTGAGCCCAATAGATCAATCAATCGCGGACCTCTAACGGCACGAACGTATGACCCTCTGGACACTGGGGGGAGTGGGCTCTGTACGTAACGCCCGCTCGATGTCCGCGTCAACCTCCCACACCACCGGTGCCACCAGACACGACGCCGGAAGTATGGAAGTGGGCTCAATGGACCTCTCCTCTGTGTCGTACAGTCGGGACAGGGCATCTGCCTTAGCGTTCTGGGAACCTGGTCTGTAAGAAAGTGTGAACACAAAACGAGTGAAAAACTATCTCCTCGCTGCCCGGATGTACTCCAGATTGCGGTGGTCAGTCAAAATGAGAAAAGGGTGTTTAGCCCCCTCAAGCCAATGCCTCCACACTTCCAGAGCTTTAACTACAGCTAACAGCTCCCGGTCCCCCACATCATAGTTGCGCTCCGCCAGGCTGAGCTTCTTCGAGAAGAAAGCACAGGGGCAGAGTTTTGGTGGCGTACCCGAGACAGTACAGCTCCTATCCCAGCCTCGGATGCATCCACCTCTACTGTGAATGGTAAGGAGGGATCCGGATGAGCCAGCACCGGAGCCGAGGTAAACAGGTCCTTCAGGTTACCAAACGCCCTGTCCACCTAGGCTGACCACTACAGGCGCACCGGTCCCCCCTTCAGCAAGGAGGTAATAGGAGCCGCTACCTGACCAAAGCCCCGGATAAACCTCCGGTAGTACTTGGCAAACCCTAAAAATCGCTGCCCCCCCTTTTAACCGTGGTTGGAGTCGGCCAATTACGCACAGCCGAAATGCGGTCAATCTCCATCACCACCCCTGACGCGGACAGGCAGTGCCCTAGGAAGGAGACAGACTTTTGAAAGAACAGACATTTCTCCGCCTTGACGTACAGGTCATATTCCAACAGTCGACCAAGCACCTTGCGCACCAGGGACACATGCTCGGCTCGTGTAGCGGAGTATATGAGAATATCATCTATATACACCACTACACCCTGTCCGTGCAGGTCCCTGAAAATCTAATCTACAAAGGATTGGAAGACTGATGGAGCGTTCATCAACCCGTACGGCATGACGAGGTACTCATAGTGCCCAGATGTGGTATTAAATGCCGTCTTCCACTCATCTCCCTCCCGGATACGCACCAGGTTGTACGCGCTCCTGAGATCCAATTTTGTGAAGAAGCGCGCCCTGTGCAATGACTCCGTCATACTAGCAATGAGCGGAAGTGGATAACTGTACTTGACAGTGATCTGATTGAGACCCCGGTAGTCAATGCATGGGCGTAAACCTCCATCCTTCTTCTTCACAAAAAAGAAACTCGAGGAGACAGGTGAAGTGGATGGCCGAATGTATCCCTGCCCCAGAGATTTGGAGACATATGTCTCCATAGCCGCCATCTCTTCCTGTGACAGGGGATACACGTGACTCCGGGGAAGTGCAGCGCCTACCTGGAGATTTATCGCACAATCCCCCTGTCGAGGGGGTGGTAATTGAGTCGCCTTCTTTTTACAAAAGGCGAGAGCCAAATCGGCATATTCGAGGGGAATGTGCATGGTGGAGACCTGGTTTGGACTTTCCACCATAGTTGCCCCTATGGAAACACCTACACACCTCCCCGAGCACTGACTTGACCCTCCCTTGAGAGCCCTCTGTTGCAATGAAATCGTGGGGTCATGAGAAGTTAACCAGGGAAGCCCCAACACCACTGGAAACGCAGGAGAATCAATCAGATAGAGACTAATTTTCTCCTCATGACCCTCCTGCCTTTTCATCCAGAGTGGAGCTGTGACCTCCCTAATCAGGCCTGACCCTAAAGGGCAACTATCTAAGGCATGTACAGGGAAGGGCACATCAACAGGAACAATAGGAATCCCTAAACTACGGGAAAACTGACGATCAATAAAGTTCCCAGCTGCGCCTGAATCTACGAGCGCCTTATGCTGGGAATGAGGGGAAAACTCTGGAAATACAATATCAATACACATATGTGCAACAGGGAGCTCTGGGTGAGTCGTGTGCCTACTCACCTGAGACGGTCCACCAGTGCTCTGCCTACCTTCTTGACTCCTGAAAGACCCTCCCCAGCACCGACCAGCAGTGTGTCCTCCGCAGGCACAGTTGGTGCAGGAGATGGCCCTCCTTCCGGTCTCCCTAAGCGCAGCACCTCCGAGCTCCATAGGAGTAGGGTCGGAGGTGCTGGGGGATGGAATGGATGGCCCCTGATCCGGACGTCCGCGGGTTGCCAACAGGTTATCCAGCCTTATCGACATGTCCACCAGTTGGTCCAGGTTAAGGGTGGTGTCCCTGCAGGCCAGTTCCCGACGAACGTCCTCCCGGAGGCTGCATCGGTAGTGGTCGATCAGGGCCCTCTAATTCCAGAGTCCTGAAGTCCAGTGCAAAGTCCTGTGCGCTCCTCTTCCCCTGTCTGAGGTGGAATAGACGTTCCCCCGCCGCTCTCCCCTCCGGTGGATGATCGAATACCGCCCGAAAGCGGCGGGTGAAATCCTCATAGTGTACTGACGCTGCGTCTATTCCTCCCCACTCGGCGTTGGCCCACTCGAGCGCTCTTCCCGACAGACAGGAGATGAGGGCGGACACGCTCTTGTATCCCGAGGGAGCCGGGTGGATGGTAGCCAGGTAGAGCTCTACCTGGAGCAGAAAACCCTGGCACCCAGCAGCTGTACCATCGTATGCCCTCGGGAGCGAGAGCCGAATCCCACTGGACCCAGGTGATGAAGGGGTGGACAGCGTTGTGGGTGGTTGTGTAGTTGGAGGAGGTGTAGGACAACCACCTCTCTCCCATCGCTCTCCCATCGCTCCATAGTGTTCAACACGCGCTCCATTGCGGTGCCGAGAGTCTGGATCATGGTCGCCTGCTGTTGGACACGTTCCTCCATTGATCCGGACGAAATGGATGTACCTGCTGACTCCATTTAAGGTGTGTGTTTCTGTCAAGGTGTCAGTGTGATGCGGTAGGACAAAGTCAGGCGCAGGACACAGAGCTAATCGAAAACGTACTTTACTCGTAGGTAACGTAAATAACATAACCTCCACGCAGGGAGGAAACAAACCCGCTCACCAGACGACAACCAAACATGAACAAACACGCACAAAATACAGTGGGAGCCAGAGGGTTAAATAGGGAAGTAATCAATACCTAATGGGAACCAGGTGTGAACAATAAAGACAAGACAAGTAGAACACAGAAACATAGATCGGTAGCAGCTAGTACTCCGGTGACGACGAACGCCGAAGCCTGCCCGAGCAAGTAGGAGGAGCAACATCGGCTGAATCCGTGACACGACCACATGAATCATTCAAAGAAAAGAACACCCTGCCTACAATCAAACAAGCTTTCCAATGCCATGCCACAGTTCAATATTTCCTGAATTAATCATTACATTCATTATTACATTGTTCCTACTAATTAAAACAGATATTTCCTACACAGCTGTGTCTGTGCCTGCAATCAGCCTGCTTCAGAAATGTGGGAGTACTTTGTACTGTAACTGGGTGGAAATTAGCAGACACTGCTAATTGGGAACATTAGAGGCTGATGCAGCCCCTCCTTGATATGTAGATACATAATATGGAATATTATGTAGATTAATCAAGTGGGTAAATCAATTACAGAAAAGAAAAAAAAAAAAAAGAATTTTTCAACATTTCTCAAATAATATTTGCATTCACCATTTATATGAGCAGGACTGGGCAACAGTCCCAGCGTATGTGAATGATCTGGTAGTGAAAGGAGTGGTGTGTTTGTGACAGAAGCCAACAGCTGCCAGCCCTGCACCGGGGGATGAGATCAAGACTGTCCCTCTTCCCCAAGGCTGGAGATGTTACATGTCACCCGAGGGATGCAGGTACTACGTCAACACTGCCAGCAAAGGTAAGCCAGGCACACAGCTCCACCACAACCCTACTGACATGCTCACTCATGTGAGAGAAGGCTTAACAGCCTTCTCCAGTGTATAGGTTCAAATCTTTTTCAATCAGAAACCATCAGTTCCATTTGTCAGTGTTTTGTTTGGTAACCATAGTTTCCAGTTCTGCCGTGAAATGCTGCCAGCTCAGAGAGCTCATTACCATTCCCCATCATCAACATCTCTCCAGCCCATTCATTTGAAGGAGGGCCTAACATCTCATCCACTTTAATCTGATTAGCCCAAATGTGTGGTGATGGCAGCCACTGCTACAGGTACCTCAGCAGCTCAACCTATGTGTTCTGAGGAACTCCACAGAGCCGTCCTGTGTAATGACATTTAAACAACCTCTGTTTACTAGACAGAAAAAACACAATGTTGTTTAATACCAGGGCTAATAGGCAGCCGACCTTTAATAGAGATGCTTATCGGAACCTTTTAATTTTGTGGCATGATTCTGCACTACACAGATAGAGCTGTGTGTGTGTGTGTGTGTGTGTTTGTCTGTGTGTGTGTGTGTGTGCGTGTGCGTGTGCGTGTGTGTGCGTGCCCCTCAATGGCATAGGAGCCAGAGAGAAAGACTGTTTCCCACAGGACAAAGCCAGGATTCACCCACGGCAGCTCCAACACTCAGGCAGAACACTGCACCTTGGCACACCACACACTGTAGCAGAGATAAAGAGCCAGGGGCTATTTTAGAAAACCATATGCTGTAACACGCATTATTATACTGAACTCTATTATGGACTTTAATTCAACTGCATAATGATTCAAATGTGTTTTTTAATTACACTGATTAGAGATGTTATTTTTAAAGGGCACTTAGTTGTATTTTCAAGCAATTCTAACACTTTTATTACACAAGAGCATGTAATGTACCGACGTTATCAGATCTCCATTGTAGATACAGTGTCTCTGCCTGATTGATAGTCAGAAAGCATCTCTAACACTGTCCAGATGTCAAAGTACTTCTTGCTCCACTAACTGGAATTATGTTTGATGCCCCGGGAACATTCTGAGAGCATGTCAAGAATCTCAAAAGTTTTTTCAGCAAATCAATCATTCATTTCAATACTTTTCATTTAAAGTATTCTCTTCCTGTTTCTCTGTTCTCAACTGAAAGAGAACACTGACTATCAGACCTTGAGTACACTGTAGTCGCTCGCTGTAGTGCCGTGTGACCATGTCCTCTACAATACTTTTTGAACATTTCTCAATAGTTGTGCTCTCCCCCTGTGTTCTTTAGAGTTTCATTCAGCGTTCAGGGAAACTGTGGAACTGTGTGTCCATTGTGCCTTACGTCTCCTATGGCTTTAACCATTCCAGAAACAACATGGGAACGGCCCTCTGCCTCTTATGGGACCCCAGTGAGACCACCGGCACAAAGGAACTCCTTACCCGAAGGTAACATCAAGCCTCTTCTGATTTAAATCTACCATATCTATCGAGTTAAATAAGTGCCAGAAATGTTGCTACATAGATATAGCAATTCCTCTTCTTCACTGTGTAGTAGCTCTACAACTGAAGCCTTAGCAATCTAACTTGGCCTAGCTAGCTGGAACCCTTGTTGGCTTATTTAGGGGCATTTCAGGTGCTGCCTCTGATTATGTCCGAGGAACACCATCCCAGGCCAGTAGGTGGTATTCCACTGCTGGCGTGTTCTCTCCACACACTGGGAGAACAACCAGGGAGAGAACATCCAGCTGTAGGGATTTGTCAATACAGACCAGACAAGGCTAATCCTCCCAGGGGAGGCAGGCAGTAATGAAGCCCAGGTTGAGAGATCTCTCTGCCTGGCTAGTCCAGCCTGGCTCCTCCCTGGGCTCCGGATGCCCCGGCACTGGTGAGGAGCCCCAGGAAGTTAGAGATTGGGCGGATTGGGGGTAAGGTTAGAGAGGGCGAAGTAGTGTTGAACAGGAAGTGGGCTCAGATTACACTGCCTGTATCTGAGTCCATAACTCAGTCTGCTTGGATAATGCAAAGCATTCATGGAGATAGCCATGGGCTCTAGAATGAGTATGATGGCAACGCCATGGGCTCCCTATCTGGGGCTGAGCATTCTGTTGATGACACCGCAGATACCCACCTAGTGACACTTCATACTGTTCCATTTCAACACACTTTTGTAGTTCTGAGACCTCATGTCATAAAATAGCTTGATTCCATGATATATATTTATGTATATGTCTCTCTAACACAGTATCCCCCTCTGATCACTATTCCCCTGGTCCCTGCTCCATTATGTGTGAGGTAGAACTCGGTCATTATGTCATGTCTTTACATGGCTGTGGTGCTCAGCTTCCCTCAGGGGTCATTATGTAATGTCTTTACATGGATGTGGTGCTCAGCTTCCCTCAGGGGTCATTATGTTGTGTCTTTACATGGCTGTGGTGCTCAGCTTCCCTCAGGGGTTATTATGTAATGTCTTTACATGGCTGTGGTGCTCAGCTTCCTTCAGGAGTCATGCTGATGTAATAATGTTCTAGCTCATGTGTTTACCTTCAGCTGGAAATGGGCTGCCTTGATATGTAGCAAGTGGACAGGCCATGAATCACGGCCGATGAGGATCCATTAGAACCCTGTAGGATGTGAGTAGGGATATTACCATAGACATATGCAGGGCTGTGACACACACACACAAACCCAGACATACACACACACACACACACACACACACACACACACACACACACACACACACACACACAGGAACATCTCCCTTAAGGCCGTTGGCATTATTGTAAGGCCATTGTTTTCTTATTGGCCAGAGGGAGAAGGAGATTGAAACACCTATGAGATATGCTGTGTAGTGAGCCGTAGCCCAGTGAGATGAACTGGAGCTGGGACAAGGAAGGAATATAAGGGGGGAGTGCAAACCGCTTTCTGTCTGGAAGATGAATGAGGATGTATTATTCCCTAATGTTAGGATGCAAATAGCTCCATAACATTAAGATGTCACATTAAGACATAAGCACAACCTGACCTTTTCACTATAATGGATTGATACACAGTCCTTCACATGAAGGAGTTGTATATTCCCCAGGGTGTTTATCGTTCTGAACTGATTCAGTAAGTAGCGGGTTTAATCTGTCAATCATCTCAATGACATTTATGATATTTTCCCTTGTAGTCAATGGATCATGTCACACCACAGGAAGTGCTATGCATCCCACGGACCCCCTTGGTGTGCCCCTACGCAGAGCCACTATGGACAAACAGGTGAGACTTTCAACTCAGCACTGTAGTCTGTAATACACTTTATAAAAGGGACTTCACCTGATAGACCTGTATTTTATCCGACCCGTTAAGTTTATTACGGTTGGAACATTGCAATCAGCTCAACATATTGATCGGAGTGAAATAGTTGTCTGATATTGATTTCACATCGACAGTAAGCAGCTCAGACTCAATAATGGTTCCTATGACACCTATAACATGTTGCAGGTAAACTAATTCACATTTGTACTATTTTAATGCAATAATTCACAGTTTATTCTTGATATGGTATGATTGAAATCCATCGCACACATCAAACATTCTTCAGGACCAAAACGGTCCTCTATGGTCCTCCACAGTCCTGTTTGAGCAGCTATGAACCTGGGCCAAGAAATGTTACACGCTAACCCACGTGACTAATTACTCACCGTTAGCGAGTACCCTGTCATCAGCTAACTGAGAATAGATGGACAGATTTGGGCCATATGGGCAGCTGAGATTTGGACCACGCAGCAGGGTTTGTTGTCAGCTTTTGAAACGACGCCAGCAAGAGAATCTTACTAGCTCACACTGGGAGAACTGGGCGTCCTGGATTTCTGTGAAAGTCTGCTGGCTGGATCGCCGTGCTCTGAGCAGCCCGGACACATCGGTAGGTGCTGGTCAACGGCGCCATGTTTCGGAGGAGGAAGGTGAGAGTGCGTCGACGCGATGCGTGAAGCTGCTTTCACTGGGTTACTACAACTGACTGTGTTGTTGTGTTGGCCACTGCAGGTGGGTGTTGTAATAAGCAGGGGAGGAGAGGATGGGACAGTGGGGTTGTGTCCTTGGGGCGATCACACGTACGTACTGTTGCAGCTCTGCTTTTCTCTGCACACATGCTGCTGCCTCTGGTGGAACGTCATCATTAGAGAGAGAGCGAGAGACAGCGAGAGAGAGGGAGAGAGTAGAGCGAGAGAGAGCGAGAGAGAGAGTAGAAAGAGAGAGGGAGAGATGGAGATGGCGAGTGAGAGAGAGAGAGAGAGAGAGAGAGAGAGAGGGTAAGTGTGGCTGCAGCCCTGCAGACACAGATAAACACCACACACACACGCCCTCAGGCTCCCTCCGCACTCACATACAGTGCACTCAAACATGCGTACATCAATTCTTCCGCACATCCACCCTCTGGACCCCCACCCCTGAAAAACATCCAAAGATGCATCAGCCCTCCACAAACACACCTGCCAAACACACCTCCACAAACACCCACACACTACAACAGACATCCTGTACCCACACACTATTATCATACATCCTGTACCCACACACTATTATCAGACATCCTGTACCCACACACTATTATCAGACATCCTGTACCCACACACTATTATCAGACATCCTGTACCCACACACTATAATCAGACATCCTGTACCCACACACTATTATCAGACATCCTGTACCCACACACTATTATCAGACATCCTGTACCCACACACTATTATCAGACATCCTGTACCCACACACTATAATCAGACATCCTGTACCCACACACTATTATCAGACATCCTGTACCCACACACTATTATCAGACATCCTGTACCCACACACTATAATCAGACATCCTGTACCCACACACTATTATCAGACATCCTGTACCCACACACTATTATCAGACATCCTGTACCCACACACTATAATCAGACATCCTGTACCCACACACTATTATCATACATCCTGTACCCACACACTATTATCAGACATCCTACACCCACACCGCTCTGAATTGTAATTACGCTAACACACACCCACACTATCAGACATCTCCCTAAACCACATAGTCTCACACACACACACACACACACACACACACACACACACACACACACACACACACACACACACACACACACACACTAAAGCTCATAAACACACGTGGGGCCAGAGAGGCTGTTCATTGGTTGTGTTTTTCTTCCCCCTCCTCCTCTTTTCCTCCAACTTGCCTCTTAATCATAATTAGCCTTCTAGTGATCATCACTCAGCCATTTCCCTCAAACCCTGCCACCTCTCCTCTCTCCTTATCCTCTCCTCCCTCATTCAAATCTCTCTCTCTCTCTCTCTCAGAGGGAGGCATGGTGATGGGATGTGTAAATAACCCCCCCCCCCCTCTCCTTCAGTCTTCCATCGCTCAACTGAATTCAAAGGGGCTTTATTGGCATGGGAAACATATGTTTACATTGCTAAAGCACTCTCTCTCGCTCTCTCTCTCTTCTGCTGGCTCCATCCATGTGTTGTCTCAGTGGTTTTCAATATGGACAGTAGGGAGACACAAGGCTCCTGGCTGCATCCTTCTCCCCCGGCCGTCAACCTCCAGACTCGGGTGACAGCAGCTTAACCGGAGGCTAGCTTCTTCACGCTCCTAGGACTGCGACCAACCGCCTCCACCCCCTCCCCTCCACACCTCCCCCCTCCCATCTCCCCAGCCCCGTACTCACCCCCCACCCCTGTGACGCGTCTCCACTCGACTCACCACATCAGGCAGGCAGCAGGCAGGCAGTGAGAGGCAGCCTCAGTTGCAGGAGCAGGGAGAGGAGCAGGGGGAGAAGAGGCGTTGTGTGATGATGGAGGCGGCCAGCTTTGACAACGAGGAGAGCTTTGACGTTGACGATGCCTCCTGTCTCTCCCAACAGAACCCGGGGAACAACTCCCCAGCCAAGAGGCAGAACAAGGTGATCAAGGAGACCAAGATAACAGTGAGTACCCTGGAGCTCCAAACCCAGAACCTCTCCATCTCACTACCTTTTTCTCTCTGTGTCTCCCTCACTCTCTCTTTCTCTCTCTGTTGTTCTCACTCTCTATCTCTCTCTCTGTTTCTCTCTCGATCTCCCTCCATCTCTCCTTTTCTCTCTATCTCTGTCTTCCTTACACTCTCTCTCTCTCTCTCTCCCCCTCTCGCTCTCTCTCTCTCTCTCTCTATCTCTGTTGTTTCTTTTCTCTCTCAGAGCAGCAGCAGCCTCAGACTGTGTTTAAGATTCAGATCCTGAGCACAATTCAGTCATTACACCAGGGAGAAACAGCAGATGTGACAGAATGTTTATTTTTAGCTAGGATGATTCCCTTTTGAGATAATTGAACAGAAGGAAGAAGATAAGTGTTTTTACCTGACAATAGGCTAGATGTGTGTGTATTTCATTCGACCATCTGTCAACGTTAAAATGTACTGCATCTACCCAGTATGCTACAGTGTGTCCGTGTAGCAGTGTCTCTGTGTTTGGCTGCAGATCTCTGTGGAGTAATGGGGGAAGCCACAGTGCAGGAACACTGCCACCACACCAAACAGCCTATTGGATAGAACATTAGTCTTAATCAGTGGGGTTTCCACAGGTCAACAGCTAATCTGTTTCTCATGGACGGTACTGTGTCTACTCCATTCTATTGATTTAGGTCAGTCTTGTGGGTTTGGGACTGAGGCTTGCATAAGCAATGAAGAGTTTCAGATTTTTCTCAGTTCACAGAAACTGGCGCAGACTTTGAGTAACAATAGGTCTCCCATGCAGCAAAGTTATTTTGTATCATGTATGATGTATGGGTTTTGATTTTCTTGAAAAGCCGAAGACCTTTGTAGCTGACAGTTGACATCTCTGGGTATATTTAGAGCATATTTATCTCTGACAGATCCAGAATCTGACTAGTCCTCTGAGTCTTCTTCTCTAGAAGCCGTAGAAATGTATTATATGTGTGTAATGCTGTATCCCTCCCAACCCCCAATGGTCCACACATCTAGCTGCAGGCCAATGCAGTTCACCCAGGACTGCAGTCACCAAAACACAACGTTTATATGGAAGTCAACACTTCCACATTGCAGCCATGATTCTAATTCCGTTCTCCTCTCCATCAACAACAGCTAATGCAAACATTTACATCACACAAGCAGCTTGAATTCCTAATTATAACTCACTACTCCCACGTATCCATAACAAGCATTTATTAAACTCATTATACTCAGAAATGTATCAAACTAATTTCTAGCAAATTAGGGATTTGAGTGGACCACATGTAACCAGATCTATGTAAAACATCCCTCAGAGAGTCTAAGTTGTTCTGACACTGGACCTGGTGGTTATGTAACCTATGGGTTTATAATGATGAATGTGTGGAGGAGATGGTGAGTGCTGGGCTGAGGGCTAACAGACAGTTCTGTGTGTTCCCAGCGTTGGTTCTGCTCGGTGGGCTCACTGACCTGCTCCAGCCACGGGAGCTGTCAGTCTGCCTTTTGTGAAGCCCCACAAACCTGCACCGAGAGATGCAGCAAGGCCAGTTTCCATGGTTACAAAAGCAATAGCACATTGATTAATGGTGCTGAAATGGAAAACGCTGCCATAGGAAACACTGGAGCCATTTAGAAAACGAATTGAATTGATATTGTGGAAAAATAGTTGTTATTTTTTTGTTTTTTTATATATATATTTTTTTTTTTACAGGTGAGCTTTGTTTTGATAGGGCTTGATTGATGGCATTGTTGACAAAGGATTGGGGTGCTCTTGTGCACAAAGGAGTCAGTGTACTATCCAATCCTACATAAGCCATGATGGTTACTGTGCTTTTCTAGTCTGTACACATCCCCAACATTTAACCATGATGTCATATCTCCATGCTGCTTTCTGTAGAAATAGGAATGGATCAAGCACTGAAGATCTCAGAAAAGGAGACTACTAGATTAGGCTGCATTCATTCCATTATTATGCAGTTTTGTACTTTGCGGTGTAAAGAGAAATCGTATGAATGGGTAATTGGTCTGTGATAAGTGATATTCATGGCTTTGTTCATTGACTCATTCATTGCGTAGAAGAAGTGGTGTCGTGTAATGATGGAATAATGGGAGGTTGTAGTCGTTGATGTTGTGTATGGTGCTCATCATGATGTCAGTCCAGGAGGGTGTTTTTCTGTTGTGCCATGATGCATGTTGCATCACGCGACCTGTCTTTCAGTTGTCATGGACAGGTGAATGACTTTAACGTCCACCACTGGAGCATGTCTCAGATCCCATATGGGATGGATCATGGCTCCTCCATCAGAAACAGTGGAGGCTGCTGAAGGGAGGATGGCTCATAGTAATGGCTGGAATGGAGTGAATGGAACGGTGTGTTTAATGTGTTTCAATCCATTTTAATGAGACTATCCTCCTATTTAATGTAGCACCAGCCTCCACTGATTTGAGACCAGCAGAGCTGTAACCTTGTTGTTACCTTGTCTCCTCCATATTATGAGGCTGGACCTGAGTGTGATGGAATGAACATGCACAGGGCTGAAAGCATCTGAATAGCCGTCCATGTTTTCCACCTCATTAAACATATTCACTCAAGTGCTGTTTGACTTGTTGTTATGCTCTGTGCTGAGAAGAAAGAATAACAGCTGGTTAGAGTGTCACCTGCTGTCGTTTGGAAGATTCAGATGGGTTATTTTGATTATTATTATTTAAAAAATGTTTTAGGAAAGCGGTCACGCAATATTCACTCATTAAATTAATGAGTGAACACAGAGTTGGAGGAAGCCACAGCATACTGAGAATAGTGGAGGATGTCTTGGAGTCTTTTGTTATGGGGGATTGCGCCTTTACAGCAAAAGTAATTTATCGCTTAGCAACAGTGGCTGAGCACCCTACAGTCTCAGTAATGGTTGAGACAGTCAATACTCTGCCTATAATTAAGTGTTTTTAGGTTTCTAGCATGCTTGCTGGTGTGTGTGTGTGTCTTTGTGTGTGTGTGTGTGTGGTGTGTGGTGTGTGGTGTGTGTGGTGTGTGTGCATATGTGCCGGGGGAAGGGTTATTTTCTGATAGTGTTACCTAAGGTGGCTAGAGATGTATGTGTTGACTTGACAGTGTCTTATGTCTTTAAGCATGGGTTATTTTCCATGCTGTCAGTGATATTTGTGTCTATTCAGCAGAGATAAACCATTCCAATGTGCGATGTCTAGTTCACAATTGATAAATGTCCAGGCAATAAATTAACCTTTCTAAATTTGCCTCAGAATTTAGGGTAGACATGACTGTATAATGAATGCAGGTAGAGGACAGACTGTCCCTCTGGTTGATTAGGCAAACTGGCACTTGTCAACACTGTCTGCTGTTAGGAGAAAGTGTAATTAGTCTGTTCTAAACTAGAGGAAGGTCCATACACCATGTGAGTCAATCATAAGCAAGGACCCTGCCTGGCTCCCTTAGACTCTCCATAACCCTGTCAGGCTGAACCATAACACCTTCAATTTGCTGACCAACTAAAAATCAGTCCAAAAACATCAACTATTATAAACCACATAGAGTGCTAACAGTGCATAAAAATTCTCCCTGATTTTCATAGAGGCAATGAATATTAATCTCTGAGTCCTAACAGCGTAGCAACTCACTAAGAGCCCATAAAAGAGTAGTGAGCTATAGAGACAGCCATGCTGCAGATAAATGGTCTCATTTTCTGGAGGATGTGAGCAGGAGATAAACAACAGCAGTGATAGATGGCGAGTCAGTGTTATCGAAAATCTGGTGCCCATAACAATCAGTATGATCTCTCAGGCAGAAAATGAACAAAGTGACTGGGCTCCACCAAGTATGTAAATCACGTTGCGTAGAGTTGCTTAGCGTTGTGTAGCGTAGCGTTGCGTGCCATGCGTTACATTAGAAGGAGTCTGTTTCTGTATGATAAGTTGGATTAAGGAATAAAGACAGACAGACAGACACCAATGTTCAGTTCAATAGCCTTGTTAAGCCTTGTACAAATGCCTACGCGTGGAGTCTGGGGAACAGTCCAACTAGTCGATTACCTATCAACTAGACTCCGTAACAGAGTCTACGACACTTCTATGTGTGTGTTTCTACCACTGTATCTTCTGTGGTGTGTGGAAGCATACATATATGCAGACTTTTAGGTGTGTGTGTGTGTGTGTGTTTGTGTGTGTGTGTGTTCGTGTGTGTGCCTGTACAGTATGTGATGTGTGTGTTCGTGTGTGTGTCTTTGAATGATGCATCTCCTTTCTCTTGCCTGTCCGTATGTGGGTGTTTGTGCATACATACAGTGGGGAAAAAAAGTATTTAGTCAGCCACCAATTGTGCAAGTTCTCCCACTTAAAAAGATGAGAGAGGCCTGTAATTTTCATCATAGGTACACGTCAACTATGACAGACAAATTGAGAAAAAAAAATCCAGAAAATCCCATTGTAGGATTTGTAATGAATTTATTTGCAAATTATGGTGGAAAATAAGTATTTGGTCACCTACAAACAAGCAAGATTTCTGGCTCTCACAGACCTGTAACTTCTTCTTTAAGAGGCTCCTCTGTCCTCCACTCGTTACCTGTATTAATGGCACCTGTTTGAACTTGTTATCAGTATAAAAGACACCTGTCCACAACCTCAAACAGTCACACTCCAAACTTCACAATGGCCAAGACCAAATAGCTGTCAAAGGACACCAAAAACAAAATTGTAGACCTGCACCAGGCTGGGAAGACTGAATCTGCAATAGGTAAGCAGCTTGGTTTGAAGAAATCAACTGTGGGAGCAATTATTAGGAAATGGAAGACATACAAGACCACTGATAATCTCCCTCGATCTGGGGCTCCACGCAAGATCTCACCCCGTGGGGTCAAAATGATCACAAGAACGGTGAGCAAAAATCCCAGAACCACATGGGGGGACCTAGTGAATGACCTGCAGAGAGCTGGGACCAAAGTAACAAAGCCAACCATCAGTAACACACTACGCCACCAGGGACTCAAATCCTGCAGTGCGAGACGTGTCCCCCTGCTTAAGCCAGTACATGTCCAGGCCCGTCTGAAGTGCATTTGGATGATCCAGAAGAGGATTGGGAGAATGTCATATGGTCAGATGAAACGAAAATATAACTTTTTGGTAAAAACTCAACTCGTCATGTTTGGAGGACAAAGAATGCTGAGTTGCATCCAAAGAACACCATACCTACTGTGAAGCATGGGGTTGGAAACATCATGCTTTGGGGCTGTTTTTCTGCAAAGGGACCAGGACGACTGATCCGTGTAAAGGAAAGAATGAATGGGGCCATGTATCGTGAGATTTTGAGTGAAAACCTCCTTCCATCAGCAAGGGCATTGAAGATGAAACGTGGCTGGGTTTTTCAGCATGACAATGATCCCAAACACACCGCCCGGGCAACGAAGGAGTGGCTTCGTAAGAAGCATTTCAAGGTCCTGGAGTGGCCTAGCCAGTCTCCAGATCTCAACCCCATAGAAAATCTTTGGAGGGAGTTGAAAGTCTGTGTTGCCCAGCGACAGCCCCAAAACATCACTGCTCTAGAGGAGATCTGCATGGAGGAATGGACCAAAATACCAGCAACAGTGTGTGAAAACCTTGTGAAGACTTACAGAAAATGTTTGACCTGTGTCATTGCCAACAAAGGGTATATAACAAAGTATTGAGAAACTTTTGTTGTTGACCAAATACTTTTTTTCCACCATCATATGCCAATAAATTCATTAAAAATCCTACAATGTGATTTTCTGGATTTTTCTTTCTCATTTTGTCTGTCATAGTTGACGTGTACCTATGATGAAAATTACAGGCCTCTCTCATCTTTTTAAGTGGGAGAACTTGCACAATTGGTGGCTGACTAAATACTTTTTTTCCCCACTGTAATAGATGTCCAAGGGGAGAAGATCATGTATCTCAAGTCATTGATAGAACTGCTTTCAAGCAGGAGCTGGAGATTTCTTACACTGCAGACGGCTGGTTGCCTTCAGGAAAGAATGGAGCTCATGTTTGTATTTATTACAGATTAAGAATAGGTTTTATGGCTTGCTTCCTTCAGTTTGACGATTTCTTCTCAGCCAGTTCTCCAAATCTCTCCCTAATTCTAAATCGTTTGAACTCCCAATAGGCTCAATGATTTGCAACACAAAGCTTCAAACAATGTCATATTTAATTAAGCAAATATGGTAATCAGCGAGTAGAAGTCTTATTATCTTTTGAAACTATTGCACAGTATATTTTTTCCTTGTCATGCTGTGGTTTAGCCAAGCAGTGAACATGTAATACATATTTGTGCATCTGAGATTCAGCATGTCCATGTCGTCTGCTGGGACAGCATTGGCAGAATGGCATAGATAGAGGGCATGTTGTTGTGCCAGCAGGGAGAGGTTACAGATGGTGAACATTACATAATTGCTGTCCTCTAAGGGTAATTGAAGACGCTGTGTGTATTCAGTCTGAGTGTTGGGTGTGTTTAGTTGTGACTCTGCTCTACAGTGGTTTGGGTTGTTGTTGGTTGTATCACTGATTGTAGGTCTTTTTTTTCTTTCTTTTTTTAACTTCAGTTTATTTAGTCAATATTTTCTTAACTCTTATTTTTCTTAAAACTGCATGGTTGGTTAAGGGTTTGTAAGTAAGCATTTCACGGTAAGGTCTACACCTGTTGTATTCGGCGCATGTGACAAATATAATGTGATTTGATTTCTCTCCGTTGTAGTGTTGTTTTAGTTTATCACAAATAAGTGAAAGGATCGTAAGACCCCCCCCCCCTCTCTTTTCTCTCTCTGGGTCACCATCTTGATGACCAACACCCCCTGAGAGTATTGACTAATTCCTGACCTTTACTCCCGTCCTCATGACACAGACACAAACCGAGCCTCCATGTCCTGTTTCCAAATGAGAAGCTTCTATGCACAACTCCCACAAATTCCACATTTGATGTCTGTTCTAACCATCGTGTTTTCAACACATTAATTCCTGAGAGTTGAAGCTAATTAATCTCTTACCCTCCTCCTCCTTTCTTTCTTCCTCTCCCTCTGATGTCTCAAAGAAACCTCTCTCACTTGTCTCTCACTCTCTTGAATTCGTCTCACAATTTTTTGCATTCAGATCAACTGCGTCACCTTTCCGCTGCTCAGTGTGACACCAGATCAGCCAGAGCAGCAGCTTCTGAAGCCCAATGAGTGGAGCTACTGTGACTACTTCTGGGTAAGATAGAGCCTGACATCTCTAAACCACTATCCAGCTCATAGAGGAAGATCCATACTGCCCATGTTTATAGGAATCTCAGCGCTGATACATATGACTTTGAATCCAACAGGGTAGATTTTGTCTGTCATATTAACGCCGACTCATGTGTCTACAAACATGATTGTAACAGAAGCCTCTTTTCACTGAACTGTGATTTGGATGGTTGTTCTTGCTCCACTGAGTCATGTTCTCTGTGGCTGTCTTTATTTCCTGTGGCATAATGTGCTCCACTTCAGCCGCAGCTCAAGGTCATTGTGTGAAATCAATATGTCACCTCTGGTTCACGTGGTACATTTTACATTTACATTTTAGTCATTTAGCAGACGCTCTTATCCAGAGCGACTTACAGGAGCAATTAGGGTTAAGCGCCTTGCTCAAGGGCACATCGACAGATTTTTCACCTAGTCGGCTCGGGGATTAGAACCAGCGACCTTTCGGTTACTGGCACAACGCTCTTAACCACTAAGCTACCTGCCGGTACCAGCACATCACTCCCTGTCGCATCCACATCCTGTTACACATAGTGGGATGTGCTGCTCCTTGTTCAACCCTTAAACACACACGCAAATGACGCACACACCTACTCCTTAGCACATACGTGTAGTTCTCTGACTCATACACATACATTTGACTTTTTTAGTCATTTAGCAGAAGCTCTTATCCAGAGTGACTTACATTAGTGAGTGCATACATTTTCCCGTGCTGATCCCCCGTGGGAATCGAACCCACAACCTTAGCGTTGCAAGCGTCATACTCTACCAACTGTATCATGCTCTACCAACTGAGCTACACGGGACCTCTGCACGGGACACTCTGACTCCCCACCACCCCTCACCACTCACATACACTCAATGTAAACAATGTCATTTTCTCCATGAAATGAAGTATGTGGCTGTATTGGTCTGTATGTGTGAGTGATGCTCCATCCTCTCCCTCAGACTGACAAGAAGGACCCCCAGGGGACCCCCTCTGTGGGCGGCTTTGAGGTGTTGCTGCAGAAACAGCTGAAGGGCAAACAGATGCAGAAAGAGATGGCTGAGTTCGTCCGGGAGAGGTAACACAACATAGACAGCTTGGAGGGGGTCAGTGGTACTGTGTATGATTTTGTATCTATGTATTTTGTGGGTTGGGAAATGTTATTGATTGTCATTGTCTTATCTTTTTTGATGGTAATCTTATTTGGACTGTTGTTCATGTCTTATCAGGGTATTATCATGTCATTATCATTTTGTTATTGTAGTGCATGTGTTATTTTGTCCTTGACAACCTGGCTCCACTATATAGTATCTATTCATATATTTACATTGTATTCATTTAGCAGATGCTCTTATCCAGAGCGATTTACAGGAGCAATTAGGGTTAAGTGCCTTGCTCAAGGTCACATCGACCGACTTTTCACCTAGTCGTCTCGGCGACTGGCCCAACGCTCTTAACCGCCAGGCTACCTGCTGCCCCAGGTATATCATCCCTATGAACATTTGAATTTAGATAAATGTGTTGTACCGTACTAGGTTTATAACGTTAAGTTGTAGATGTACATACAGTTGACATCCTAAACATACGCTTTCAATAGGCTTCAGCATAGCAAGAGGCCCCACTTTGCGCCCACAACAAAAGTCCCTATTGACTCAATAGACTTGAGAATTAAGTGAACTTTCACTTTATCCCCTGACCACATTCACACAATTCATTTAAAGGCCCCTTTCCCCCAAATCCAAATTCAGGGCTGACCTTTCTTCATTGGTTCAGTGTGCCAGCTGACCTTAGTAAATTGTGATGTCAGATTCTGGCCATATCCATGTCTTTGGAATGGCCTTCATGACCTTCCGTAGAGGACAGGTTTACTGAGATGTGTATAGTTAATGGGTATTCGTGGGATATTTGAATGTCACAGAAATATGGCTGGCCTTTCTGAGTCGCCCTCAGGGTGGCCATGAGTAAATGGCCTCACCTCATTCCAATCTCTGGCCTTTCCACAGGAAAGTGCATTAACTCACATCCAGGCTGTTGTTACAGGATATTGTTTGATATTTTCTCTCAGCATAGAATAATAGGCTTCTGCCTTTGAATATCACAGAGGCCACAGTGCTGTATGTCTTTGGGTGTCAGTGATGTAATGGAGGACAGTGTCTCCATGCCCCAATGCTCCTTTGAAACTCTGTTAGCTTTTAAACATTTTTCTCCTCTATTCAAAAACTTTTGGTCTTCCCTCGAGTCCCAAACACATGGCTGTGTTTGTCTGTTGCAGGATAAAGATTGAAGAGGAATACTCTAAGAACCTCTCCAAGCTCTCCCAGAGCCCCTTGGCTGCTCAGGAGGAGGGGTGAGGGAGTTAATAGAATAGCTTTCGATTCTTTCTATATTCTTCACCATAAACCTGGTTGCTGCTTGGGTGTTTTCCCATCCATTCTGTCCAGTTTGGTTGATGTCTCTTGTTTGATCCCATTCCAGAACCCTTGGGGAGGCTTGGGCCCAGCTGAAGAGGAGTTGTCATGATGAGGCTGAAGTCCACCTCAAGTTCTCCAACAAGGTAGCCTGCTGTCTCGCTAAAAGATACTGTGGATCGCATGTTATAGATTGCATGTACTGTAACAGACAGAGAATATTCAAAAATCTCCATGTTAACTCATGGAAGTGGACAACATCCATGCTTCACTCATACCTTCAATCAACATAACAAGATGTATTCTCTATGAGCTATAGAGCCCTTAGAGAAAGCTTAGTTGGCAGTCTGTTTATTTATGTGTTCCTTTGGTCAATCCAAGGTCTCTCTGACCACGTCCTGGGTGTTTGTTTACCTCACT
Source organism: Coregonus clupeaformis (assembly GCF_020615455.1). NCBI lineage: Eukaryota > Metazoa > Chordata > Actinopteri > Salmoniformes > Salmonidae > Coregonus > Coregonus clupeaformis. The sequence goes on from NW_025534143.1 coordinate 220,381, forward strand.
CTGGTCTGACATGGGCAAAAAAGAAAAAAAAGTGTGGGGCTTACAGCAGCAATTACCAGTGAAGCAAAAACTCTACTGGGTCTGAAGAAAGCTTAAAATAAAGCAGAGGTAGCCTTGAAGCTTTACATAGCCTCCATTGTCTGACTAATTAGTGGTGTCTTCTGATGAGCCCCATTCCGTGGAAATGCAGCACACCATGATCCCCTCTCCTCTGAGCTCGGAGACACCACAGCTGAATGGATGGGGTTAAGTAACATGTGGTCAAGCGGAAAAGTGAGAAATCCTCTTGAACGTATAGTGGCCTAAGTGTACTTTTCATGACTATGTTTATCCATGCTTTATGCAGCTAGGTCACATATATCCTGTATAGGCCTACCAGGACTCTAAATCTGTGTATTTATATAGTAGTTACATAGGCAGGTACAATGTAGTTACATTGTAGTTACACATGATTACATATCAATTACAACTGTAATAACTGTACCTATTCAGCTCCAGTGTGAGGTGGAGAAGCCCCTGCTGACGTTCAGAGACAACTTCAAGAAGGAGTTGAAGAAGTACGATCACCACATCATAGACCTCAGGAAGCAGCTGGCCAGCCGCTATGCAGGCGTGGAGAAGGTATTGACCACTCTAAACCAAAGCATCCTATAACCCTTGTCCTACAATTCAGGTTTTCCCAGAGAAGTTTTAAATGATCCAAAAATAAATGTCAGAAGAAGTGGTTTAGGGATGATCTGACTACACCACAGCATTATTCTGTTGGACTATTGAAACCATTCAAAGTATTATAAGATTAACCGTTTTTGCTCTGAAAAAATCTGTTGCTTTTTGTTGCCTATCTTTCTCCCCATGGTAATCATATAGATTAGATAAATCAATCGATTGGCTTCATGCAATCATAACGTCCCCTTCGTTTTATTTTAGTTGGCATCCATTTAACACAGGAGATTTTGTGGGTTTACGGTTCGTGCCTGCCAAGTGCTGTGTTTACATTTCCAATACTGTTACATCATGACCATGGAGAGTTGCCTCAACAGATGAGATGAAGGAAGATCCTGTGATGTGAAATAACAATAGATTAAGGGGAAATAGGTAGCCAACATGAAAGGGCTGTGATGACTGAGGTAATAGCTGTAGGTTCAGTAGATCTGAGGATGAAATTATTCATATTGTTTCTGTATTCACACTGCTGCTTGTGTTTCTGTAGGCCCGTAGAGCCCTGGCAGACCGGCAGAAAGATCTGGAGGTGAAGACCCAGCAGCTGGACATCAAGCACATGAACAAACACGAGGAGGACATCAAGAAGGCCCGGCGGAAATCCACACAAGCAGGTCAGAGAAACCCGGGTCAGGGGTTAAGCACACAACACATCATATGTAGAGCAGCCACATTTCACAGTTCCATGAAACATCAACATAGTTGTGCAGATTGTGCCCCCAGAGAGGAGAGAACATGCACCCTAAGCATGCTGCGTTCTCAGGTGTGCTTTTTATTAACTTACCACAGTATACTTTTGAAGGCAACAAATCGCCTCTCTCCTTTCAAATCTGAGCCGTTCAATTCACCCACAGCTGTGTTTCTTGATAAATCAGCCCTGCATTGCTGAGCAGCCGCTTTTATGTTGCGTAAGCCGCTTTTGAGGCCACTCTTGCGTTGCACGCAAATTGCCTATCCTTGTGATGTTGTGCTGCCATTGTGTAAAGTTGTGGTGGTGTTTTCATCAGCAGCAAGAGGCGTAGCCGACAGGGTGAGAACTCTGTTAAGGGAAGCACCCACTGGCACAACACCAGAAACCATTGCAAAAGAGAGCCAGTAGTATTTCAACATGGAAACAAGTTTAATGATCTATTTTTGCGGTGGGATAATAAGCCCGCTGGGAGAGGACCATTACCCACAATCCCCAGGGCTAATCTTTTGGTCGCAGTGAACAAGGGTATCAATAGAGGACTTGTCCCGTCCGGACCAGCCAGGCATCCCAAACAGTCAGATCTGGCAACATGGACCACATGACGGGGCCTGTAGTGTAAATGGAACAGAGACAGGGGTGCGACCAGTGCAGATATGTTTCACACGCTCAGGGTTCAGACTTGGGGGGAGATTCCCAGACTGTGTTGCCTAAGAAGACAGTGTTTTCCCAAGCAGGAGGCAGAGGGGGTGAGGTGGGGCTGTGCTGCAGTCAGATAGGGAATGTGGGGGCATTCAGTCAGACATGGATGGGGTTTGAGAGCTCAGACAGGAGGCTGACAAAAAAAACCATTTCATTATCATGTGCTTAGGAGACAAACACATCTTGCTTTGAATTTATATTTGAATGTGGAATCATAGTTGGCATGTTCATAGTGAATATGCTTAATTCATGAGGCTATGATCAGCCATGCAGTACAACGCCTGGGGCTCCCATTTCTCTGTATTGTAGATAGTATGATGGTACAAACAGTTCTGGTGCCAAGGTCGTAATTGCCTTTTCTGTACATATCTATGCACACACTTTAGAGGAAAAAGACAGCATGAAAAAGTAAATGAATAAAAGCCAGCATCTTGTTCATTCTCTCTCCCACTCAGAGAATTAGTCTCAGTTCACAGCTCTAATCAATAGCTCACGTCAGGCACACTTTAGATGACGTCTGCCTTGTGTCTATAATTTTTTCCAGAGGCAAATGTCATTAAAAACCCTGACCTCATTTCCATATAGATTGAGATGTGCTATTATTGGAGAGGCTGGATTGTAAAATAACTTCCTCCGTAGTTTTGTTTTAGGTTGTTTCTTACACCCTTTCTACAGTAGGCCTTTGTAATGTATGTCTAATAGATTGATCTGAAATGTAGAAGAACGTTTCCATACTAGGTCACATTTGCTTTGCACTTTTCTTCAACCCTATTGAACCAAGCTTTTATAGAATTAGCATCGGAGGTTAGCCTCTGCATTATGTTGCATCAATAGTCTCACACCGCAACAGGCATGGCTACTGAGTGCCCTCTGCTGGAGACATAGGGACTGAGTACAAGCACGCCTTTCCTCATGCATACGTTAATTTAGGGCATACATTTAATGTAGTAAATACTTTAAGGCCGTAGTACTTCATCTTTAACTACATCAGTTTGACTGCAAATGTCTACCAGCAACTTAATGTTGAGTTGAGGTCTAGTATTACCTCCTTGTCAAACACACTGTGTTGAATGACCACTCTGTATCTGTTCTCTACAGGTGATGACCTCATGCACAATGTGGACCTGTACAACCGGGCCCAGTCCAAGTGGTTTGAGGAGATGGTCACCACAAGCCTGGTAATACAATTGAACTAACTCTTCATAGTGTCATTGTTGATAACAAACAATAAAAGCTGATCATGTTCATTGTTATCTTTGTTTTGACAGTGAGGTTGATTCCTTGTCTATTTATTTTTCCTCTGTTCTTCAGGAGCTGGAGAGACTTGAGGTTGAGAGGGTGGAGATGATACGACAGAATTTATGCCAGTACACAACGCTGCGACATGAAACTGACATGTTCAACCAAAGTGTAAGTCAAGTGTCCATTTCACTTACAGTACAAGTGGCTGTTCCCTGGAGTCAGTTTACAGTACAAGTGGCTGTTCGCTGGAGTCAGACAACCAATCTGTCAGTATGACAACCTGGACTCAAGGGTAGAATACAGTAACCGTAACAGCCCTAGACGTAACATAGTAAAAGTAAATCTGGGACATCCCAATTAGTATGATATGTTACATTTCGTATGGTATGTGTTAATTTGTAGCTGTCCATCATCCATTTCGTATGATATGTTACGAATTACAATTCATATAATACGTGCTGAATTGCAATTCATACAATATATGACGAATTTTATGAATGATAATGTTAGCTAGGTGGCTAAGGCTAGGGGTTAGGGTTAGGGGTTACGGTTAGGGTTAAGGTTAGGGTTAGGAGTTAGGTTAGGGGTTAGGTTAGGGTTAGGGGAAGGTTTAGCTAACATGCTAAGTCAGGGGATTCCAACCTTTTCTTACATGAGAGCTACTTTTAAAAAATGAAACATGTCGCGAGCTACTCATTTTTTTCTATCTTTAAAATAGGCACATTCTTCTCTTCTCCTCTCCCCTGCAACTCTTCCCCAGGTCCTTAGTGTACAAGAGAAAGTAGTGCAGTATGTATTCTGTCAATATACCTGGTAAAATAATGGTTAATAAACAAATCTAAGGGGGGCTCTATAAAATCTGTGATTTCTTTCCCAAATTATGTTTTATATTTTCCCAAATTATGTTTTTTCAGTTTTATTTTACCTGGTTTAAGATTATTTTTGTTTTTCACTTTCAAAATTACAATTATTAAATCACATCAGAATACCCTTTTTTCTAGGTCTGGAAGAAAATGAACACATTTAGATTTCTGAGTGTAATTCCCCTTTAATTGTGCATCTGGCCCTTTAATTGTGCATCTAGAGAGTGCGCAATGTACAATCTAATGTGCCCATCTAGCAATGGTTCTGTACTGCTGATGCTCATTTCATGGCAAAGTTAGCAAATGTGACCGACCACTTCGATTCGGTCTTATGTCGCAAAATGTGAAATGGTGTTTTTTACATTGGATAAAAGTAGAGATGGTATATCAAACACTGCAGTTGAGAAACAATGGGAAAGTAATTATGCTTTGAAAGTTGATAAACTTGTAACCCCACATTTGAGAAAATGTCCCTTGAATGTTTTGGTAAACCTACTGGAGAGCTCTTCTTCTACACCCATTCAGCATCGTTCACACCCTGTTAAACCTTAGCCCCAACCATCTCTTTAAGGATTCACATGTGAGGCCATATGGTAAACACATGCTATATCAAATAAAATCTAAGTTTATTTGTCACATGCACAGGATACAGAAGGTGGAAACGGTACACTGAAATGGTTACTTGCATAGTAGCAATATCAAAAACAGAAAGTATCCAGATTAAAATATTGTATAAATATTTTATAATTATTAGATGACGCTTGCCCGACACACTTGTCTAAATTGATGGGTCATGTGAAGGAAATGCTATAACCACCCCCCAGCCACATCTAGCTAAGTGAATGGGTCACTATTGTCTAGACATGTACACATGTTCATGAAATACAATAGATGGCCATAATCAACCCCAGACACACCTGGCTAATTTGATGTGTCCTGACATGACTCATGTAATAATCCGGCGAAGTGGAGTCTTTTGTTTAGACAGGTAGCTAGCTAACTAGAAAACAATGAACCGGCATAATCCCAACTCATACTACTACCAATACAAACATTGTCATAGCTGTAGTATGACTCTGCAGGTAGCTAAAGCTAACAAACTAGGTTCAATGTTAGCTAGCTAACATTAGGCTATAACTAGCAATGCAAATGGATGTCTGATTCGAATAATATTACTACACAGATCATACACGTAACGTTAGCTAGCGAGCAAGCTAACGTTCGCTAGCTTTAACTTGCAATTTTTTTCTGATGTAGCTAAACTCTTACCCGTATACATGGATGAACGCTTCACGGCAGACTGGAACCATTTAACTCCATTTTGTTTGTAGCTACATCTTGTTTGGCCAGCGTTGTGTCAGGTCACTCTGGTTCACAATGACGGTGGAGTGTGCATAAAGTAGCCCATAATTTTTTCTGTCGATAGTGCCTGCTAAACGGCATGGTAGAAAGGACTATCAACACATACTGAACAGCTCTTGTTACAGACAGATGCAAGCTACATGGCAGACCATTCCAAACTCATCTCCTGGCATGTCCAGCCCATACATTATCTCAGCCAATTATGGCTAGTGGGAAGGTTCCTGTCTTTTTTCATGGCTAAACCAACTAGGCTCGTAATTTAACTATTTTATTTGTATTTGTGGATGGAATACAAGTTTGTTATTAAGGCACATTAAAGTTCACATGTTCCAGAAGGCATTTCTGGCAAAAAAACGTTTTTTTTTTTTTTTTTTAATGTTTACATTGAAATGCCTCTCCTTTGAAGCAGTCACATGCGACATACACCTAGTTTCCTGAAACTAGTCACAAATAGCAACTAATAGACACAAATGAAATACTTACTCATGATATACAGTCCTTCTGCCAGGTAAGAAATTAATTGGCTGATATTGTGTTAGGTTTGGCTTTTTAAGCAAATAGTGGCTAACCAGGGGTGGGATAATGTCAATGTTGATTAGATTGTAGCTGGGAGCTTGCGGTGTCTGATACTTGTGAGATTTGTTTATGACAGTTTGCAGTGGAATGTGAAAAATGCATGTACTTTCAGAATTGTTGCGAGCTACTCATAGGTGGGCTGTGAGATCGATCTGTTGGAGACCGCTGTGCTAAGTAGTTGCAAAGTAGCTAAAACGTAGTAAGTAGTTGCAAAGTTTCTAATGAGCTAAAATGCTGAAGTTGTCCGTGATGAGATTCGTGCACGCAAACTTTGGGTTGCTAGACGTTCGCGTTATACCCGTAACCTTCTGTCTTATGTAACCATACCAAACATAACATATCATACTAATTTGAGTGTCCCCTGTTTAAATGTACTATGTTACGTCTAGTCTATGAGACCAGGCTGGTCATGATCAGCCTAGTTAGTTGATGAGCAATTTTGGAGAGCATAGTGCTACAGTAAAATAAAATGGTCATCAGTGAAATATGTCATTTGGAGTGTGTGGTGTATGTTGATTTTTTAAAGCAGATCCTTTTAGTAAACAATTCTAGATCAAGTATCCCAATACAAAGGATTTGTGCGAAGGACTCAGATCAACGTTTTGGCAAGCATGTTTGTTGTGAAAATGCTGGCCAAACAGTTAAAAGGATTTCACCGCCTCCAAATTCAATCACTGTACCCCTTCACCAGCTGTTATCACCCCCTGCTGGCTGCTTCACAGGGCCGTACTTGAACAGGGAGATTGAACCTAGATGCTCTCCTCATTTAGGAGGTGTAAACACCTGCAGATCTAACGAGACGCTGAATGTCAGCGTTTAGGGTCATGTACCGTAACAAGGGTAGTGCCACTTTGGGTGATGGTGAAGGCCAATTACAGGTGGCACACACTACGGATCAACCTAATAAGGAGGGTGTCCTTTAGAGGGCCACTATAAAAAGCTCAGCTGATACCCGCTGGCACACTTCTTTGCCTCCAGTTGTATTTGCCAAAGGCAGCGTGATGTGTCTCCAGATACAGTAAACTTACCCCTGTCCACTATGGATAGCAGTGTCTGGCTCATTGTACTGTGTTCTGTATGAGTATCTATGAGTTATCTAAGCATATACATTGTCTATGAGATGTGTCAGTGTTGGCTTCATGTGTGATGAAGGTCCATATGAGCCTGTGTGTGTGTTGGTTGGCAGACGGTGGAGCCAGTGGATCAGCTGCTTCAGAGTGTGGACCCAGCCAAAGACAGAGAGCTGTGGGTGCAGGAGCACAAGACCGGGGAGCTCCGCCCTGTGGACATGGACATATAGACAACTACACTGACATACCTCAAGCAACCAGAGGGTAACACCTCCACCTCCATACTGTCAGAATCCCAGGCCTCTCACAGAACATTCCAACTACAGCTACAGGTGCAGGTGCATGTATGTTCAGGATAAGGTGAGGCCTGCACATTCTGTCTATGATGATATCAGAATAGCACAATGTTATCACAGTGATAACTGAAGAAAAGTTAGCATTCCCAATGCAGTGCTTTTGAACATACAATGGAAAAACAAGAGATAGATCAATAGTCCAAATACCAGCATGTTACAGTAACACAATGTTTGATAGTTTTACTCTGTATAATGAATGCCACTAAACAAGCTTAAACAATTAATTTGTTGTTTATCTGTTGTCAAATTAGAAGTTTACACTATTAAGAATGATATTTCATTTTTCTGTATTTGAGGATTTGATTGGATGCATTGTAAAACCTCCGAATTTTGGCATATAAACTGAACAACTAATTATTAACATTTCACTTTATTTTAGATATTGGAATATGAAACATTATGTGATATCCTAGATTAAATATGATATATTTTCATCTTTATGCCAATTCATTTTACCTGTCAAGATATGCATGTTTTGGGAAAATATCTTACATTTAATGTATATGGTTAATTGCATATTTGTGAAATATGGTGGCTGTCTTGGCACTGTAGAACAATGTATATGGGATGTGTTTACAGAAAGTATATACTCCAAGTTACTACACTCAATGAACAAGAGTGAAACAACTCATTAAGGTTTGTCATGAACATGAATTTATGTACAACATTGATACACATGTCAACCTCTCTCAAAGTTGAACAGGGTAAAATGATTAGGATTGTGAAACAGCATGTTTGTCACAAGTCACCTCATGTGGCAGATTGGAACATAGGCCTGAGTCTATTTTGGATCAGTGGTGAGACAATGATGACGACGATCCATGTTACAATGAACACCTTTTAGTGCCTAAAGGTTATAAACAGTACCTGGAATGTTCTTGATATATTCTATTCTGCATCAGTGTATATTTGTAGATACAAGCTAGATGTATTTTGCTGTTAACTGTTTAAGTGGCCTTGCACTTTCGGCCAGCTAAATGTTTACCTTGTTGTTTGTCAATGAATTATACAAGGTGTTTCACATAAGGATAATAGTCAACAGATTCTAAAATCATTCATTTATTTGCACGGGCACTTTGTGAGTCAACCATTGCTTAGAGTTGGGAATTGCTATTTGGCATTTATCCTAAATACAGTACACTTTGTATATCCAAGAGGAGTGCTCAGTTGGAAGCTCCAAGTCACATTTAAATGACTCGCAAAGCTCATCAGAAAAAGTGGTCAGTGTTACTTGCACTGGAACCTGTACTTGTCCATACATTTCATACAGTATGCTATTCACAGATAATAGCATATCCTTTAGCCAACATATCCACCTAAACAAACGTACATAACATAATATAAAAGACTGCATGTTTGTGTGTCTGTCTGTCTGTCTCTCTGTATTTTGCTGTGGGTTAGTTATTCTGGAAGTACAACAGAGAAGGGATTTATTGTGTTATTGGACCATCTCCTCAAACTATCATTCCTTTCAAATTCAAATCTGGATAATACATTCACGATGACAAGACATGCATACAGAGAAAAGTTTACCGGTACAAAATCTATTCAGTATATACATGCCTTATCCGCATTATTTTTATATGAGAAAATATGAAAATAGCATTCAAATGATTTTTAAAAATCAAATCAGATTCAGCATGATTTTGATTTGCATTATTCTATCCCAAACTACTACCGATTGAAATGTTGTACTTATTGTATAACTTATCCTGCTACAGTATGTGTCAATGTTGTATATTATATGTGTTATGGTAAAGTTCTTACGTTAGAAGTTAATGTACTTAACTAAATCAGTCATTTTGTATTAATGTTAATGTTGATTTAATTGCCTTTTGGTTACTGATTTCCATTTCTCAAGTACATCAATTCAAATGTTTCCAATCTTTAAAGAAATGTCAAATCATTGGTAACCTTTGTCCAGACAATATACTGTAGAATGCTGTGTCTACAATAAATAGTTTCCTTGGAAATACGATTTGACAAGACTTAAAAGGGTTTTGTTTCATTATCATATACTGGCTTACGTATGGCTTACTTCAAGTTCTGGGACATGTTTAAATGAATTGGATTCATCCCAATAAGCAGATGAAACTCAGCCTTTTGCCCCGGCTTTTAGAGTCAATCCCCTCCCCTCCGACCGTCTGTGGATTGGCCAGGGAGATCCAGGGAGATAGGCCAGGTGGGGGAATACTGACATCAAACCAGGCCATGCTTTACTGGGAGCCAAATCAGGCTTTAGAGAGAGAATGATGCAAGCTGTCACGTTCGTTCATAGACGGGTCAGACCAAGGCGCAGCGTGATATGCATACATGTTTATTTAACGAATAAACACAACGACAAAACAATAAACCAACGACACGTGACGTCCTAAGGTACACACAACAAACCTCACACGGAACAAGATCCCACAACACCTAATTGCCAATAGGCTGCCTAAGTATGCTCCCCAATCAGAGACAACGAGCGACAGCTGCCTCTGATTGGGAAACACACCCGGCCAAACATAGAACTACAAAACATAGATCACAAACATATAAAATACAACATAGAAAATCACACCCTGACTCAACAAATAAGAGTCCCCAGAGTCAGGGCGTGACAGTACCCCCCAAAGGTGCGGACTCCGACCGCACAACCTTTACTTAACAGGGTAGGGGCCGGGTGGGCATTCCGCCTCGGAGGTGGATCCGGCTCCGGGCGTGACAACCACCTATTCTGCGCCTCCCTGTTGCGCCCCTGGTCTGGTCTGGACCTCGGCGCGCTGCTTCCCCTCTCCTTCCTCCCACTATACTCCAAGCCCTGTCTGGACCCTGGTGTGGGAGACCCCGAACCTGGAGAGGGGCTGACGTCTGGGTCTGGACTGGAGCCGCTGACCGGAGCTGGACCTGGCACCGGTGGAGCGGACTGCTCAGGCTCCGGACTGGAGCCGCTGACCGGAGCTGGACTTGGCACCGGTGGAGCGGACTGCTCTGGCTCCGGAGTGGAGCCGCTGACCGGAGCTGGATTGGACCCCGGTGGAGTGGACTGCTCTGGCTCCAGAGTGGAGCCGCTGACTGGATCTGGACTGGACCCCGGTGGAGCGGACTGCTCTGGCTCCGGAGTGGAGCCGCTGACCGGAGCTGGATCAGGCACCGGTGGAGCAGACTGCTCTGGCTCCGGACTGGAGCAGCTGACCGGAGCTGGATCAGGCACCGGTGGAGCGGGCACGGGCCGTGCCGGACTGGACACACTCACCACTGGTCTGGTGCGAGGAGCAGGCAAGGGCCGAACTGGACTAGGAACATGCACCACTGGCTTGGTGCGAGGAGCAGGAACGGGCCGGGCCGGACTGGCGACACGCACCACTGGCTTGGTGCGAGGAGCGGGAACAGGCCGGGCCAGACTGGCGACGCACACCACAGGCTTGGTGCGAGAGCAGGAACAGGCCGGGCCGGGTGGCGACGGCACCACTGGCTAGTGCGAGGAGCAGGAACAGGCGGGCCGGGCTGGCGACGCGCACCACTGGCTTGGTGCGAGGAGCAGGGACAGGCCGGGCCGGGCTGGGAACTCGCACCACTGGTTTGGTGCGAGGAGCAGGAACAGGCCGGGCTGGCAACGCGCACCACTGGCTTGGTGCGAGGAGCAGGAACAGGCCGGGCCGGGCTGGGAACACGCACCACTGGTTTGGTGCGAGGAGCAGGAACAGGCCGGACTGGGCTTGCGACACACACCACTGGCTTGGTGCGAGGAGGAAGAACGGGCCGTACCGAACTGTGGAGGCGGACTGGAGGTCTGAAGCGGAGAGCTGGCACAACCCATCCTGGCTGGATGCCTACTTCCGCACAGTATGTGTGAGGCATTAGCACAGGACGCACAGGGCTGTGCACGCGCACTGGCGATACAGTATGTAGAACCGGCGCAGGATATGCGGGACCGAGGAGGCGTACTGGAGACCAGGAGCGTTGAGCCGGCACACCCCGTCCTGGCTGGATGCCCATCTTCGCACGGCACGTGCGTGGTGCTAGCACAGGACGTACAGGACTGTGCCGGCACACTGGCGACACAGTACGTAGCTCCGCATAACACGGAGCCTGCCCAGTCACACGCTTCCTCGCGTGAGTACGGGGAGTTGGCTCTGCTCTAACACTAGGCTCTGCCAACCACCCTTTTAGCCCCCCAAAAAAAAATTATTGGGGCTGTCTCTCGGGCTTCTTCCTCGGCCAGCGCCTTCTGCGTTGCCGCTGCTCCTCTCTATACCGGGCCTCCACTGTCTCCTCCCAAGGACGGCGATCCATCCCGGCCTGAATCTCCTCCCATGTCCAGGATCCCTTTCCTTCCAGGATCTCCTCCCATGTCCAGGCTGTCTGCTCCTGGACACGCTGCTTGGTCCGTGTTTGGTGGGATCTTCTGTCACGTTCGTTCATAGACGGGTCAGACCAAGGCGCAGCGTGATATGCATACATGTTTATTTAACGAATAAACACAACGACAAAACAATAAACCAACGACACGTGACGTCCTAAGGTACACACAACAAACCTCACACGGAACAAGATCCCACAACACCTAATTGCCAATAGGCTGCCTAAGTATGCTCCCCAATCAGAGACAACGAGCGACAGCTGCCTCTGATTGGGAAACACACCCGGCCAAACATAGAACTACAAAACATAGATCACAAACATAGAAAATACAACATAGAAAATCACACCCTGACTCAACAAATAAGAGTCCCCAGAGTCAGGGTTGTGACACAAGCCCTGTGTTTCTGACCTTATAGCTTGGACAGGTTCAGTGCCAAGATGACAGATGTGATTGGAGTTAAAGCACATGTTCTGTGATTAATTATTTCACGTGTGTAATGTATGGAGCGGGCTGCTCCTCAATCCTTTTTTTTAAAAGGGGGTAGATCATCTTTAATATTGCAGATAGATTGTGGGTTCTATCAATGTATTTGTTTGCATCATTTTCAATATATATTTTTTTATTCTTTATTATTTTCCCCTAACCATTCCACCCTTCCCTAATTGGAGTAAACTAATGGACAACAATACTTAGACTTCTACTTCCAGCTTATACATATACATTTTACGGGCATGCTACATTGTACCTTAGCTATCCCTCTTCCTTAGACCCACCCGTCAGCTACCTTCAACCCCTCCCATCTATCCCCTCCCATCTACCTCTAGATTTGATTTCTACTTGCCATATATTTTTCAACTGTGCTGTGACGTTTCACAAAAGTTCTGAACCTTTCTATTCTCATAGTTTGAGGCTGCTCCTCAATCTTATCTCATCAACACTATTGAGCCATTCTCTTAGATTGCAATTATGGTAATTTAGTTATATGTTTACTATTGGTCCTGTAAACAAAGACAGTTATTGTATTTGATACTATAGTATGTCTCTTTAACAATATAAACCAACATAGGGTGTTTTATACGATAAAATCCAGGGTGATACCATGTTTCAAAACATAATAACAACTCTACACACTTAAATAAACGTTTATTGAAAGTAAATAAAAATGCAACCAAGAATAAAATCTAATTCCCTCAGGACCAGGCAGACAATTTGTGAAAGCACATCTGTATAGCTCTTTTTTGGAATGTATTGAATCTTTCAACAACATTTTTATCACATTTACTAATTTTATCTACTTAAATCCCTTTAAAACATAGCTACCTGAAGAGACCAATCTGCATGTTCACTCAAAGATTAAATATAGCAGTATATATATATTTTTTAACGTTTTTGGAAACCCGTTTATAATGTTGTTTTTCACAACGTTTTTTATTATATAATTTCCAGCCGTCTCTGACAGCATCAACAAAATTCCAACAATATTCAAGAAAAAGACTCCTCTTCCTTTGATCTACCAGTTGAATACTGTACATTGTATGAGGTTTCAGTCCTGCTAAGCACATTATAAGACACAGTCCATAGACCTGATTACCTTAATAAGAAACCTCTGCCAGGATTTTTCTAAACTGACCTTCACATACTAATAGGATTGATAGTAAGACAGGGATTGCTAACTTCAGCCTAATTCCCTTCATAAGGAGCTCCCCACAGGGCACAAACATCAATTCAACGTCTATTCTACGTTGGTTCGAAGTAATTCAATTTAAATGTAATGGAAACAACATTGATTCAACCAGTGTGTGCCCAGTGGGTCCTTTCCTGGAGTCTTTCTCTTTATTAAACTAATGAATGCAAGTGAACACAGCAGCAGACAATAGAATCTTGGAGACTATTATTTCATTACGAAATAGAAAAGAATACCCATAACTCTAGAGTACGGAACAGTTATTTGAGTGGGAAGAAAAGCCCAGGTGACTCATGGACAAACAGGTCATCCACCACAATATGCGGTACTTCAATGTGTATGCCAATGTTGTCTAGTACACAAAGAGCCCAGGTCTGGCAGGAGAGTTGGGTTTGTAAACAGTAAAGCTTTGAACAGTCTTATAGAATTAAGAAGAATGATTTTGTCAGAAAGCTATTGATTCTTCTCCTTCAGTTTGTCCTTTATTTTCTGGGGCTCATCAAACTGAATCAACCGTAGGATGTCCTTGTTGTCCATCACTCCTTGAATGAATTCCCTCTCTGCAATCTTGTCTGGAAAGGAAACATAGAAATTGTCATTACTGAATCAACATTATTATGGTTGTTTATTTAATGTGTCTAATTGTGCAAAACTCAGAAGTAGTCTCTCATGCCAGAAGTTCTCGTCATAACACATTTAGAAAATTCTTCACAATCAAAATTACCATCTTCTTTCTTTCCAAAAAAGTCCCAGACTTTGTCTGCTCTCTTATCTGGTGTGTTCTCATCTTCAGGCAGGTCCTTTTGGTCTTCTTCGGGGATCATGTTAAATATTGACTGTAAAGCAATCAAACAATAAGGAAAAACATGTCACTTTCTAATGTAGATTAAATACTGAATACAGTACATGTACTATATAGCACAGTTCATGAAATGCAGACTACATAAAGATTGTTCTCCCATCATATTTTTACGGGATGACTGAATACGTAGAATATTAAACAATTCACCTAATCATTTCACAAATGTATGAAATATGCCAAATAAAAAATAATATATGTTCTGCTTTTAATTTGATTAATCTTTTTGTACTTTTTGGTTGTAACTAAGATTTGTTTATGTCCATTTTGTATACTGAGTGGTTCAGTAACCACCACCACCACTGTTTCTTCACACTAGAGGCAGAGAAACGGTTTGTTTTTGTACCTTAACAATCTCTTGGATCTCGTTTTTGCTGATGGTGCCGTTTCCATCCACGTCGTAGAGGGCGAAGGCCCACTCTAGCTTCTGCAGGGTCTTGCCTCCGGAGGTAAGGTGCAGGGCCACAATGTACTCCTTAAAGTCCAGTTGACCATCTGCATTGGTGTCAAAGCTCCTAAAGACATGCCGCGCGTACTCAGTAGGGTCTGCATTGGGGAAGAAGCTGGCATAGATGCCCTCAAATTGCTCCTTGGTGATCCTGCCTGTGGGACATTCTTTGAGGAAGGACTGGTACCAGACACACAGCTCAGCCTCGTTGTACTTAGTATTGGACTTCAGGTCCTCCAGAAGTTCCTTCGACAGTGCCCCACTCTTAGAATTCCCCATGCTGCGAAGACACACTGGTGAAGGGATGATATTGTTCTCTTTCTTGTTTTGTGTGTACTACCTCTCTCACCTGACTTGGAGGAAACCTCCTGTTGGCTCCTTCCTGCCTTGGTCTGGCTTTCTTTTTCACCCTGATCACTTCACAATGTGCTGAATAGGATTATGGTCATCGCTACTTAAATACCAGACAAGCTGTCTTGAAGATAAAGAGGCTAACTACGTCAGACGAGTTTGACATATTTTCTAGGGTCTAATGAGGCAGTAGTGTGTACATCATACAGGCACAATGACATCAAGCTTTGCACAATACCGCTCAATACAGTTTAAGATTAGCCAAGGATTAGATTGAGATTTCTGGATATAATATGTCCATTGTTGCCAAAGTAATGACGTTACATGATTTCCATTAAAATAATACTAATACTACCGTCTTATTTCACCTATTGCAGTTGACACTAAAGCAATGGCCAAGATTGCTATAAGGTACAGTATCTCTGTTCACTGACTTAATGGTTTGTGGTAAACAAGATATGTGAATGAGCAGGGTGAAAGGTGTGCAAAGTTCAGCCCACCTCTAGAGCAGGGTATTCGTGTCTGTAAAGCAGCTCTGGGCTGTCCCTGTAGCTAGCATAGGGAGATGAGATGAATTGTCTCTCCATTGTAACAGTCTCATGGCAGATTACTGGGCCATCTGCTGTTTTAGTCATTGGACCTCAATTAATTCAGTTATTGAGCTGAGTAAGTGCTGTGCTGTGAGAGTGATGGCTTTCCTCTGACAGCTCTGTTACAGCATCAAACACTCATCTACTAGAGCTGGCTAATGCTCAGTGTAATTAGAAAAGTTGGCTAATTTGGAACAAATTAATGAGTATGATTCATGTTTCCACAGAGTCTTTGCCCATATTGACACCCATATTAGATGACCCTGCTCAGACCATGTCAACATTGCCATGTTTTCACTCTGTGTCATTGACAGATGTCTAGTTTTTTACGTAGCGTTGTAAAGCAAGTCTTAATTTTTATTTCAGTATTGGTTACGGAAGGCAGTGATTTAAACAAGGAAACCTTGTTATACAGTATGTACCAGTTGAATAAGTTACTGTAGTGCAGATAGAAAAACCTTCTTACTGTTGATCACCGTGGGCTTGAAGGGGTCAATGAGTGTCAATTGGTTTTCTGCCTTGGCACAATTCCCCAGATAACTCTTAAAGCTGCTTTTAACTTTTCACCTAAACATGTACACAGTGCTGATTGTACTTATGCCTACTCAGTGGTCACCATAATTCACAATCCAGGAGTTTAATCACATGACCCTTTGTTGAACTCAACTATCCCCAGTAGCAAGGTTCACATCCACTGTAAATGGCTCAATTGGGTAAACTTATCCTGATATGTCTGTGACCTGCAACTACAGCTTATGAGTGCGACCCCAGTCATGTGGGTCATCAGCAGGTCTTTACAGTAACATGAATGGCCAGACATGTGACCGGTATGTCAATGTTATTGTCCATCCCAGTAATGCTAACTGAAACAGAGTGGATGGGTTCAAGACTCACAGTTCATGACTGGTTGTTTTGTATATCACCTCCCTACTGTTATTTTATTTTACTGCTGCTCTTTAATTATTTGCTATTTTTTATTTTTTACTGATCTATTTTTTACTTAACACTTTTTTTTCTTTTCTTAAAAACTGCATTGTTGGTTAAGGGCTTGTAAGTAAGCATTTCACTGTAAGGTCTACACCTGTTGTATTCGGCGCATGTGGCAAATAAAATGTGATTTGATTTAATTTGATTTGACAGCATCGTTGGTTGATGAACTGTCGGGACCAGATTTTCTGTACATATTTGGGTGATTGATTAGAAATCCAGAAATATTATTTGAATGATCAATAATATGAATGCCTATGTATACCATCTTCAAGTAAATTGTCATCGCTGGCAATGGTATTAACAGCATCAAAACTGTAAATGATACTGAGACAATTAGCATTATGTGTGTTATGGTGTTAGTAGTATGTTTTGTAGGTACCAGGCTAAGATGTCAGTGTGCTGAGCTCAGCTCAAGGTATTGGTGTTGCCCTCTTGTTATAAGAGAGTGAAGTCTAAGCAACCTGTTTACAGTACTGTACATCTGATCATCTATAAGACACAATGGGGGAAATGGTGTTGGTGTTAATAGAAAATGTCAGCATCTTTATAACTACTTTAAACCGTACCTAAATAACTTTCAGGGTCTTTTTGTTGGGGTGGTGTGTGTGAGTGTGTTATAAGTTTAACTGCATCTCATTATAGTTTTGGCAGCCCCAGCAGAACTCATATCAGCTTAGGTCTTGATCTAATGTGCACCTAGTTAACCCAACTGGCATAGAGGGAGTGAAGCTAGTGCAACCAGCTTATGTCTGACGTGATGGCAGTGTGACACATGGGACACAAACATATAACTGCTGAGCACAATGTTCAGCCACATGGATTCCTTAACTCATATTTAGAGACAGCCCACAAGACGAGAATGTTATGTACTGAACATTTTCATTGATAAAGCACTCAAAGCACTCCTATGCCATCAATCTGGAATTTCTCTAATCATATGTCAAGTTAACCCAATCACCAGTATCTCAAATATATATACGCAGCATTAAGAAATGCTACTGTAAAAAAAAATATATGTTGGTGGGAAATTAGATTGATGTTTTAGTCATTACTAGTGTTTAGCTCTTTATGATGGTCAGGATATAATATGTTGAGTTCCAGTTATAATCATTTCCTGAGAATTTACAGGATAAGAAAGAAGTGGACATCCAAATTGGTCCAAATGGTTACTTGCATATTACATGCTTACCCAAATCATATTACATGCTTACCCAAATCAAAAATAAACTCCACAAACAGGTCCTGCAGGTAAGGCATTATATAACAGGTTGACGCTCATTTCCTTCTGGATACAACAGAGGATCACTGATATTTTCCATCAAGCTTTATGTTCGACCAGCACCTGTTCTGTCCACGCTATGCAGGGGTCTGTGCCCAGAACTCTCATTAGACTCTGGGCATTATTACTCATTCCATGGAGGGCCAAGTGTCTGCGGGTTTTCACTCCTACTTGATTGATCAATGAAGTTCACTGATTAGTTAGGAACTCCCTTCACCTCACTAGGTCTTAAATGGACACAAATAGGACATTTGGAAAGGAAATAACAAAACCAGCAGACTCGGCCCTCCATGGAATGAGTTTAACACCCCTGACAAAGGCCTTTGTGCATCCTGCTTTTGTGATTGCTGCATTATATATACAGTTGAAGTTGGAAGTTTACATACACTTAGGTTGGCGTCATTAAAACTAGTTTTTCAACCACTCCACACATTTCTTGTTAACAAACTATAGTTTTGGCAAGTCGGTTAGGACATCTACTTTGTGCATGACACGTAATTTTTCCAACAATTGTTTACAGACAGATTATTTCACTTATAATTCACTGTATCACAATTCCAGTGGGTCAGAAGTTGACATACACTAAGTTGACTCTGCCTTTAAACAGCTTGGAAAATTCCAGAAAATGATGTCATGGCTTTAGAAGCTTCTGATATGCTAATTGACATAATTTGAGTCAATTGGAGGTGTACCTGTGAATGTATTTCAAGGCCTAACTTCAAACTCAGTGCCTCTTTGCTTGACATCATGGGAAAATGAAAAGAAATCAGCCAAGACCTCAGAGATTAATTTTTTACCTCCACAAGTCTGGTTCATCCTTGGGAGCAATTTCCAAACACCACGTTCATCTGTACAAACAATAGTACGCAAGTATAAACACCATGGGACCACGCAGCTGTCATACCGCTCAGGAAGGAGACGCGTTCTGTCTCCTAGAGATGAACGTACTTTGGTGCGAAAAGTGCAAATCAATCCCTGAACAACAGCAAAGGACCTTGTGAAGATGCTGGAGGAAACAGGTACAAAAGTATCTATATCCACAGTAAAACGTGTCCTATATCGACACAACCTGAAAGGCCGCTCAGCAAGGAAGAAGCCACTGCTCAAAAACCGCCATAAAAAAGCCAGACTACGGTTTGCAACTGCACATGGGGACAAAGATCGTACTTTTTGGAGAAATGTCCTCTGGTCTGATGAAACAAAAATTAGGACTGTTTGGCCATAATGACCATCGTTATGTTTGGAAGAAAAGGGGGGTGCTTGCAAGCCAAAGAATACCATCCCAACCGTGAAGCACGGGGGTGGCAGCATCATGCTGTGGGGGTGCATTGCTGCAGGAGGGACTGGTGCACTTCACAAAATAGATGGCATCATGAGGAAGGAAAATTATGTGGATATATTGAAGCAACATCTCAAGACATCAGTCAGGAAGTTAAAGCTTGGTCGCAAATGGGTCTCCAAAATGGACAATGACCCCAAGCATACTTCCAAAGTTGTGGCAAAAGTTGTGGTTGTGGAAGGCTACCCGAAACGTTTGACCCAAGTTAAACAATTTAAAGGCAATGCTACCAAAATACTAATTGAGTGTATGTAAACTTCTGACCCACTGGGAATGTGATGAAAGAAATAAAAGCTGAAAGAAATCATTCTCTCTACTATTATTCTGACATTTCACATTCTTAAAATTAAGTAGTGATCCTAACTGACCTAAGACAGGGAATTTTTACTAGGATTAAATGTCAGGAATTGTGAAAAACTGAGTTTAAATGTCTTTTGCTAAGGTGTATGTAAACTTCCGACTTCAACTGTATGACATCAATATAATCAATGTCAATGAAGCCTTAACAACACATTGAGTAATGTTGCCTATACAGCCTCAGGACATAGCAGCCTACCATCATGATGCAAAAAGGGACATTCCTTAGATTGGCATCTAAACTCTCACAAGTACATCAGGTCCAAATGTATTCTTATTTTATGTATTCTTACTTTATGTTCGCTTGCTTCTGTACAGCCCAGTGTATGCATGTTTCTCATGACATCCAGGAGCCGGGACAACAGCTGAGCGTGCTGACAAATTCAGAGCAGTGTGTACCTACATGGGGTTGAACAAGGTCAGTGTACTCATCCATCAATTGTGCTCAGTTTGCCTGGCAAACATAAAATGACTCAGATTGAGGATAATCCAGATTTTTGCTGAAATACCTTTGTAAACTTTGAGTTTTAAGGTTGCATGTTTCATTTACTGCTGGTTATTTTTTATTCAAACATGACAATACAGGTATAATTGAGAGGGGAAATCATGTTAATTTTTGATTGGTTGTTATATAAGAATAGGAGGAGTTGGAAGTAGATAGTTATTGGTGAATGTTTTTCAGCACTACTGTGAAGCCAGGTGAAGATATAGACTTTGGGCATTTGGCAAGTGTACATTCCAAAATGATATATCAAAATCAACTCAAATAACAGTATGGACTCAAAGTAATTGGGTCATAAGCATATCATTGCACATAATACTTTACATCAACTAAAATGGCCCCATAATCAAGGGTAGACTATATTTCCAAGGGAAAATATTACCCAACCCTCAACGTACTACAGAATTGAAAGATGACCACAAGAATACAAAGGAAAATTGCTCACTCATTTGAAAGTAACGTTTTGGTATTTGTGCTTTTTTGAGGCGAATAGCACCTGGAAGGCAATATAGCAACATGTGGATTATGATTACAGAATTTATGACAAAACATTGTTGTGCTGCAATCATACAGTGGGGAAAAAAAGTATTTAGTCAGCCACCAATTGTGCAAGTTCTCCCACTTAAAAAGATGAGAGAGGCCTGTAATTTTCATCATAGGTACACGTCAACTATGACAGACAAAATGAGGAAAAAAATTCCAGAAAATCACATTGTAGGATTTTTAATGAATTTATTGGCATATGATGGTGGAAAATAAGTATTTGGTCAATAACAAAAGTTTCTCAATACTTTGTTATAAACCCTTTGTTGGCAATGACACAGGTCAAACGTTTTCTGTAAGTCTTCACAAGGTTTTCACACACTGTTGCTGGTATTTTGGCCCATTCCTCCATGCAGATCTCCTCTAGAGCAGTGATGTTTTGGGGCTGTCGCTGGGCAACACAGACTTTCACCTCCCTCCAAAGATTTTCTATGGGGTTGAGATCTGGAGACTGGCTAGGCCACTCCAGGACCTTGAAATGCTTCTTACGAAGCCACTCCTTCGTTGCCCGGGCGGTGTGTTTGGGATCATTGTCATGCTGAAAGACCCAGCCACGTTTCATCTTCAATGCCCTTGCTGATGGAAGGAGGGTTTCACTCAAAATCTCACGATACATGGCCCCATTCATTCTTTCCTTTACACGGATCAGTCGTCCTGGTCCCTTTGCAGAAAAAACAGCCCCAAAGCATGATGTTTCCAACCCCATGCTTCACAGTAGGTATGGTGTTCTTTGGATGCAACTCAGCATTCTTTGTCCTCCAAACATGACGAGTTGAGTTTTTACCCAAAAAGTTATATTTTGGTTTCATCTGACCATATGACATTCTCCCAATCCTCTTCTGGATCATCCAAATGCACTTCAGACGGGCCTGGACATGTACTGGCTTAAGCAGGGGGACACGTCTCGCACTGCAGGATTTGAGTCCCTGGCGGCGTAGTGTGTTACTGATGGTTGGCTTTGTTACTTTGGTCCCAGCTCTCTGCAGGTCATTCACTAGGTCCCCCTGTGTGGTTCTGGGATTCTTGCTCACCGTTCTTGTGATCATTTTGACCCCACGGGGTGAGATCTTGCGTGGAGCCCCAGATCGAGGGAGATTATCAGTGGTCTTGTATGTCTTCCATTTCCTAATAATTGCTCCCACAGTTGATTTCTTCAAACCAAGCTGCTTACCTATTGCAGATTCAGTCTTCCCAGCCTGGTGCAGGTCTACAATTTTGTTTTTGGTGTCCTTTGACAGCTCTTTGGTCTTGGCCATTGTGAAGTTTGGAGTGTGACTGTTTGAGGTTGTGGACAGGTGTATTTTATACTGATAACAAGTTCAAACAGGTGCCATTAATACAGGTAACGAGTGGAGGACAGAGGAGCCTCTGAAAGAAGAAGTTACAGGTCTGTGAGAGCCAGAAATCTTGCTTGTTTGTAGGTGACCAAATACTTATTTTCCACCATAATTTGCAAATAAATTCATTAAAAATCCTACAATGGGATTTTCTGGATTTTTTTTCCTCAATTTGTCTGTCATAGTTGACGTGTACCTATGATGAATATTACAGGCCTCTCTCATCTTTTTAAGTGGGAGAACTTGCACAATTGGTGGCTGACTAAATACTTTTTTTCCCCACTGTATACTCTCAGCTCTCTGGGTTTGCCTTACTTTCCAATAGTAGGTGTCCAATATTATGTCAGTTTCATTCCCCTGTCAACCCCACCATTTGAATGTCCAGAGGCATCTCTGTCAAACACTGTGACCTATTTTCTGTTTGATCTATTAAGTGACACTGCCCCATTAAGTCACAAGAGAGTACATTTCAGTCTTGGTATTACATAAGATGTAATATCATTACTAAGCATTATCATGGTAGTTCCACAGTGTACTGTACAACCTCTGCCATGAGGAATTCATTCCTCATTCCCTGTTCCAACAATCCTGCTGGGTCCTTTGTTTTTATGGTCCGTTCTCCCAACATCTGTCATCTCTTAAGCCTATTTCCCAAAGAAGTTTGCCTACATTTGCATGTAACATCCTGCATAAGCCAATCACCAGGCTATCAAATAGGAACAGATTTACTTTGCATGCGCACATGTTGATGCTTGATCTGCAGCCTCATGCAATAATGTGTGTTTCACAATCTAAAGTCACTGTCACATTTTGAGTTGATCTGACCTTTATGATGGCGAGTAGAGTATGATGAAAATATACCCTGAGTGTACAAAACTAATAATGAGTTGTACCCCCTTTTGCCCTCAGAACAGCCTCAATCTGTCAGGGCATGGACTCTACAAGGTGTCGAAAGCGTTCCACAGGGATGATGGCCCATGTTGACTCCAATGACAACCACAGTTGTGTCAAGTTGGCTGGATGTTCTTTGGGTGGTGGACCATTCTTGATACACACGGGAAACTGTTGAGAGTGAAAAACCCAACAGCGTTGCAGTTCTTGACACATTCAAACCGGTGTGCCTGACACATACTACCATACCCTGTTCAAAGGCAGTTAAATATTTTGTCTTGCCCAGTCAACCTCTGAATGGCACACATACCCAATCCATGTCTCAATTGTCTCAGGGCTTTAAAATTATTCTTTAACATGTCTCCTCCCCTTCATCTACACTGTTCGAAGTGGATTTAACCGGTGACATCAATTAGGAATCATAGCTTTCACCTGGATTCACCTGGTCAGTCTATGTCATGGAAAGAGCAGGTGTCCTTAATGTTTTGTACACTCACTGTAGTTTGTGAAAACATGCATCAGTAATGCCCAACTATGCCAGAACATGTCCAGTCCAACATTGGCATTGGCGAGAGCCTTGTTCCAGATTAAAGAATAAGCCCAAAGTAATCTTTTTTATTACTATGCTCAAAGAAACAGGCTAGGTTTAGATATGACAATAAAACAGAGGCCAAGCATATAATTTGTCCTGTGTAATAAATTATGCATTTGGTGAGTGGGTGGAGAAAGATGGGAGCGAAAAAGAGACCACAGCAAGCAGAAGAGAAGAGAGAGAGTTCAAATAAACAAGGGAGAGACAAAAAGAGTGATTGGAGGATTGGAGTATAAGGGAGTGCAAGCAAGGAAGAGAACGAATCCTTCAATAAAGGTAGCAGGCAGCACATCCTTAGAGTCAAAGGAAGGATGTACATACAGCATCATCCAAGGAACTGTAAATGCCACAAGATTATGAAGATTTGAGATATATTAGAGAGGTGAAACACAGCGGCGACATATCGAAAGCCTGGATTAGTTGCCTTTTCATTTCATTTCATTTTGCCCAGCCTCCAGCATGGGGACAGAGTGCAGTCGGCGGGGGTCCCTGGCGCTCACCCTCAACCTTGTGGCATTTACGTGTGCCCTGTCAGCAGTGACCACCAGTTTCTGGTGCGAGGGGACCAGGAAGGTGGTCAAGCCCTTCTGCACGGGGCCGGTGACGACCAAGCAGTCATACTGCATTCGCTTCAACAGCAGTAACATCAATGACAGCCGGCTGGTGCAGTACATCTGGGAGTCGGGAGAAGAGAAGTTCCTGATGAGGAAGTTCCACACCGGCATCTTCTTCTCCTGTGAGCAGGCTGCTGACATGAATGGTAAGAAATGTTCAATGCAATGTTTAACAGTAAAAATAATGAATATACAACTTGCAGAAACTTTGAAATAGAACATGCGACTATGTTGGCCGCTCAGCAGCTAGTCCTGTGTGACCATGCTCTCTAAACCTAATGTGGTTTGGGTACATTACAACAGGAAGTGAAGGAGGAAGCACATTGGGAGAGACTAAAACAAGATGCAAATGATTTGACAGTCCACTATTTACTTACATAATTACATCATCATGTGTTTTTGTCTTTTTAGTCTTCGAGATTTGATCAAATAAGCAAAAAGTAATGTACTATTTGTGTTGACTTTACTGAAATAGACTGACGTTATAACGATGTATCAGTTTTAGTAGGAGTTTTAGAGTATGGAGATCATTGAGTGCAAGAATTGGAATGCTTGCAGAAACTCTGTTACCCAACATTTGTTGCTATGATTGCTGTGAGAGTCAGCAGTAGCCAGTCCTGAGGTGTGACAGAACAAACAGCTGTGAGAGTCAGCAGTAGCCAGTCCTGAGGTGTGACAGAACAAACAGCTGTGAGAGTCAGCAGTAGCCAGTCCTGAGGTGTGACAGAACAAACAGCTGTGAGAGTCAGCAGTAGCCAGTCCTGAGGTGTGACAGAACAAACAGCTGTGAGAGTCAGCAGTAGCCAGTCCTGAGGTGTGACAGAACAAACAGCTGTGAGAGTCAGCAGTAGCCAGTCCTGAGGTGTGACAGAACAAACAGCTGTGAGAGTCAGCAGTAGCCAGTCCTGAGGTGTGACAGAACAAACAGCTGTGAGAGTCAGCAGTAGCCAGTCCTGAGGTGTGACAGAACAAACAGCTGTGAGAGTCAGCAGTAGCCAGTCCTGAGGTGTGACAGAACAAACGGCTGTGAAAGTCAGCAGTAGCCAGTCCTGAGGTGTGACAGAACAAACGGCTGTGAGAGTCAGCAGTAGCCAGTCCTGAGGTGTGACAGAACAAACAGCTGTGAGAGTCAGCAGTAGCCAGTCCTGAGGTGTGACCGAACTAACAGCTTAGTGGGATAGAAAAAGGACTGGAGATATGAGAAGTGCTGATAAATTTTTTGAAAATGAACAACATATGTAACTTATACCACTATCAAATAATGGATAGGGTCTGAGACATTTTAAAAGTGGTAAGTGATTTATCTTGGGGAGTAATCGGTCAAATAACGTGAAGGTGAAAGTCCTGATTATAACCATTTAGCTAATGTTCTGTGCATACTAACACATTTATATTTCATCTATATAAAATAATGAAGAAGGGTAAAAGAAAAATTGATTGCATTAGCTATTTCTACAACTACAATTTACATAAGAAGATAGGAAATAGAACAAGACTAGGCTACATGAACTAAATTACTGTTTATCTGCTTCCAGGTTTTAACTGCAGAGACTTTAAAGACATTGCACCTGACCATGAAAAAGGTAGGTAAAACCCATTTCTAAAATGATTATCTTTCAGTCTAGTAGTGTAAAGCCCTTGTAAATCTATATTTTCCTCTTGACCACAACTTTATATAAGTCCAGTCATCAAAAATAACAATTGTGTGCGTTCTTGTCAAGAGGCCACTATATCAAGAGAGTTTATAGGATGATGCCATTTGCTACCGTCCCCTTGTTCACTCTCCTAACAGAATCTATACGAACCATCAACTATTTTCATAATCTACTGTGAAAATAAATAAAGATAGTCAAACACTCTATATATGCTCCCTCTAATTTAATGGGTAAACACTACACTACCCCATTACTCATTACATTATTGGTAGCATATATATACTATTTCTTAAACACCTCTCCAACTATTTTTGGAATGCACGTCAACTCATGCTTTTTACTGGAACATAATCTACTGTGACTGCAATCGGGGCTTCCATAGGAAATACAAAACAACAGTCTAAAAACAAGAGTAAAGCTGTTGTAGTAGTTATACATTAAAAGCAGCTTTCATCTAATTATCAGTGGCACCTGTCGTCTCTATCCAAGTCCCACCAGAGCAGGCCTATAGGATCAGGTAGTTCTGCTGGCGAGGGGGAAGCGTAGAGAGGTCAGGGGTCTCTTCCTGTTGTGGTCTGTGGAGTTGATGTCTTCTTTCGTATAGGTGGGATTATTTAGTAGAGGGAAGTGGATTAAAGAGGCGACAGTAGCGCTCACTCTGACTGACTCCTCTCTTCCTTCTATTCCCAGGGGTCCTGTGGCTGTGTATCACAGCTGAGTGTCTCTACCTCATCCTGCTGTTCACGGGTGGTGTACTCATGTGGTTAGAGCTGTGTCCTTGCCTCAGCGTCATGAACAAGCTGAAGCTCAATGCCTTTGCTGCCATGTTCACCGCCCTGTCAGGTGCCTGGGAATGATGTACACAGTCATATTTATTTTTTAAAATGTGCATTCTACCATTGTGACCATTTGTCAAATGAACAAGTCATCAAAGAATACTTTCATGCAGTCACTCAAAGCTGATCACCAGCCATTAAGGAGTTGATTATCTCCCTGCATCCTTAAGAAGTAAGCTTCACAGAGGGGGCACACTAGTGAGTGGACATCCCCTGGCTCTGTTTCTCAATGACCAGAGGACATGTCAACCTCCCTGCCACGCTATCACACTAAGGCTGGCACTGGGCTGGTCAAATTGGATAGAGAGCCTGCAGTAGACAGGCTTTGGGAGTCCCAGCTCCACAGTAGAGCAGAGGCCAGCGTGTCTGTGTGTAACACTACCCACCAGGGGGATTACATCATCTAATACCATGCATGCAACCCACTCACCATCCCAGGCAGGCAGGCAGAGGCCAGCCAGAGTGACAGTGGCTAGTCCATATCCTAAATGGATTATTTCATCTTTACAGACACGATATTCAGTACACTGCTGAATCTGTTCTAAGTTTTCATCTTTCAAAGACCATTTCGGAAGCTGATAGGAGGGGAATCAAGATGATGCTGAGAAAATGTATGTCAATCAGGAGTCATGTTCATTTAGATTCACTCACTGTATTGTCAATCATAGTTATTGTGTTGCTATCATCTGTCAAACTGTATTGTGGGGGTAAGTAGGAGTGAATATACACGTTTAAAATGTGGTTTATGCACCACAGAATTTGTGGAATCCCTACAGCTGAACTCTCCTTGGGTCTGCGGTACAAATATGAATGTGAATATGAATATGAATTTGTTAGCAGAAAAGCAGAGCAATAATAGTAGCATGGTGGGATGGGAGCCTTGCTCAGGGAGGTACAGTTGTAGGGAAGCTAGCCTAGCACGGTGCTAGCGTAGCGCGTGGAGCAGTGGTCTATATTCTGTATGTCCAATGCCTCTGGGGATTTGCTGGTTTCTGGACTAATCGGATTGGAGCTGGGGCAGGGGTTTTGGGCCATGACAAGGCCTACCCAGAGGAGTACCCCCACCCCTCCCCTCCCACCATCCCCTGACCCCCTCCTCTGGTTGTTAGGGCGTTAATCCCAAGTAAAGCATCTGTAGACGGGCAGAATGTCAGTTGAGAGATGGCCAAGAGGCAGCAGAGAATGCGAGAGTAGAGAGAACACTGTGCTGTGGTGGGCTTTGATTCTTCATCATTCTCTGTTCTATCAATCATTGTTATGAAGTGGAATGGCTGCAACTCTGCAATTATTGCGCATCAATATTCAGTATTAATGTAAACTATCAGCTTCCCCAGTAATACTATAAACTGAATATCCAGTAAATAAAGAAGCATGATCGTGGTGAAAATCCATGAACTGTCATTCAATGTTGTTCGCACAAACACTTGTCTTCATGCAGGGTTTTTAAAACAAGTGAAAGATATCCAAACTGATAGCCCTTAATTCAGAACTTGTACAATACTGCCATGCTCTGGCTACTAATATCAATTGCAGGTTTAAAAAATGTTGCTGCACTTCCACCAGTGCTTTTGAAGGGTACAACCATTATACTAAAAAAATATATAGTCTCATATATTATCTCAGGTTTTCATTCACCACCTTTATTTGCGTTTTGTATTATGTGTCGTGTCCCTTGGTATCCAGGCCTTTTGGGGATGGTTGCCCACATGATGTTCACCACGGCCTTTCAGATAGCTGTGGCTATGGGCCCGGAGGACTGGAGGCCCAAGACCTGGGACTACAGCTGGTCCTACATGTATGTACTGACTAGGTCACTTACCATAACACTAGCTGCTGTACAATAGGAGTTGTCTCTGATTAAAGTCTAATATCCAGCTATGTGATACTCGTGCCATTTTAAATGACGCTAGCATTCTGAGGCCATGTACAGTAGCACAGTCATGATGGAGATAGCATGCATGCTGAGGTTCATCACACCCTCTGTACTTCTTCTTCCCCCTCTCCAGTTTAGCATGGAGCTCCTTCGCCGCCTGCATGGCTTCTGCGGTGACAGCACTGAACAGGTACACCAAGACCATCGTAGAGTTCAAGTACAAGCGGCGGAACATTGAGAAGAACCTGAGGATCAAGCAGAAGCTGCTGGAGATGGACCTGCCAGAGCAGATGTGGGACATGTACCTGACAGCTGTGCCTGCAGGGGGAGGAGGAAATGCTGGACCTCTGGACCTCCCCGTCAATGGGCACAAACCCTCCACTGGAGCAGCCTATGTAGTGGGCCTGGACAGCATGACAGAACCACAGGGAGAGGCCTACTGCTAAGACAGTGGTCACCAACCCTGGGCCTGCAGGGCCCCATTCCAATACTGTTCGAATGTACCTTCCTTCCTCCCTTCATTGAGGTTATGACTGCTCTAACATGATTGGATAAGTTCCCATCCAAAACGTAAAGGGGAGGAAGAAAGGATGCATTTTCACAGTATCAGAACAGGCCCCCCGAGATCTATAAGGCTTTACAGGACCAGGCTTGGTGACCACTTCATTAAAAGGACCATAAATTGGCTCTCATATACAGCATCCAAACTCACTGGACTGTATGGGGCATAATGGATCCCATTGAGAAGAACATTACTATAATGATGCTTAAAGGAACATGGCGCTGAGTGAATAAACAACACTTCTCCTCAACTTCCTCCTGTATATGTCTAGAGCCAAGGCCATGACTATTCTTATCATGACTGTTATTCAGGAGCAGATGGTAAAGCTGTTTTTACAAGCTGCGTTCATGGTTTTGTTGCCACAGTAGGGCTACGAAGATCAGCCAAGTCTAGTTGCCATATGGATGCTTGGTGTACAGACGGCTATTTCCAACAATATGGTGCTTATGTTTGTATGTGCTGTATGTAAGTATGTGTTTGAGAGAAAGTTGGATCTTGATATTTGCTTCAGAATGTAATGAAGAAAAAGGCAGTACCCATAAACATGCACAGGAAATGTATGGAACACAAACTGTGTCAGAAATGAAGGACAATACAGACTGTGAATCTGTCTATGATTCTTGGTAATATTGAGGAAATTGATTTAAATGCCTGTTATAACTAGGGAATATTTAAATGTTAACCAACTGCAAACGACTACAGAATGAACGGAGCAATGCAGGGCTCTACTAAATATTTCAAGTATCTGTCCATGCAGCTGCCTTGAATTGTCTTGGATTTAAATTAAGGGATGCCATGTCATTTCTTATGGTAATACTTGCTCAATCTAACTACAGAAAAAAATGTGTATGATGATCATGACCACAAATCCAAATTTGTCCTAGTAGTTTACAGTGTTTCCTCAATATCGTCTAAGCCTCTGTTGGAGAAAGACTGCCATCTAGTGGAGTAAAGGGTAAGTTCACACTAGAGTTCTGAGGACCTGCTTTCCAACCATGGATGTCGCTGTCACTTTCCTCTGTATGTCCATGGTGTTACACAGTAGGCCTATGTCATTACTCTCTCTACTTCTTGTGGTTTAACTGTCACAAAATAAAGTGTGACTGTTTTGATTTGTTTGCCAATACAGGTTGCATGAGGACTTGAGTTACTCCAGATGACATCAGGACCGTCACAAAATACATCAATTCAAGCTTTATCTTGTATCCTCTTTGTGCAGCCTGTGTTTTGAATGGTGAGGATGGTACCATCTTTTTTCCACCTCATTGTAGGCTCCCATCCTACCAGCCAAAGTTCTGCCCTGTCATCTGGTAGAAGCGCAGGTTGTGTGGCTGGTAGAACTGCCGTAACCTGAGGATGACCTGAGGGTGGATGTCAGCATGTGGCCTGCCCTTGGTTCTGCCCAGGCAGTGGGGCTTGCTGCTGCCCTCTGGCTTCTTCAGGCAGGGGAAACCCTTTGTCTTGTTGAAGTAGAAGTGTTTGTCTGTGATGATCCTTTGAAGGCCCAGAAAGTCTTGGACTCTGCCCAGCTCCCCAGCAGGGTCGCTCACCAGCCTCTCCCCATGGACAAAGTGGATCTGCTCCAGGGGGGAAGTGGGCCAGCCACCTCTCCAGGTGCAGAGCATACAGGCCAATCCAGATGGGGCTCCACAGGGAGTCCACCTTCAATGCCTCCTCCGTCCCGTTACGGAACGTCAGGGTCTCGAAGCTGGGGACGCCCGGAGTCTTGGATACGATCTGGGTGTAGTCAGAGATGGCGCGGGTCACAGGGTCACGCACCACCACGATCAGTTTGACCTCCTGGGACATGGCGTGGATCCGGCTGGGGCTGTCCGCCGTCACAAAGTACCTGGGTGTCTTCTCCAGGACCACCTGGCCCTCCAGAGCTTTGGGCATCAGGTTCCTGAGGGGGAGAGCGAGGCTTTTCAATCTTGTATCAAAGACACAAAATACAACCAAAAGAGAATTTAACCATATCCATTTGTTTAGATCAAAGAGAGGGTTCATTCTTTGAATAACCATCAACCAATCCAAGGTACTATTGATTGAGGCCTATAGCCAAATAAAGGGATTGAATCATCCCCCTAACACCATGAACTATCTGGTCATGCTCACTCCCCAGAGAACTCTATGTCATACTGTGCCAATGAGGCCAACAGGCCTGCTGGTTCTTAATAATTGACATGGTGTTATATCGTTTTCTCCAGTGTGCTCACCAGCCTCACTCAGCTCTTCCTCCCTGCCGGATGTCAATACACTCCCATTCAATTAAATGAGGGCTGAGGGGCACTGACTCTTGTACACACCCCTTGTAATAGCATGTGCTACCAGGGAGAGAGAGAGGACACACTTGGCTGTCTGCCTGAATAGAAATCCAGATGAAGGAAAAGAGAGAAAGAATGGAAGGAAGAAAGAGAGACTGGGAGAAAGGAGGAGGGAGGGAGCACACAAATACAAGCAAAGTCCATTAGTGAGTCCACTTTTGATTCTCCCCGGAGACAGATTTTGGCGCTGGCAGAATATGCAGCTTTTGTGTTGCATTAACTCGCTTGGCATTTGCACTCAGCTTCTCTCCCTTGGAACTGTTATCTAACCATTATCAAGATCGAGTTCAATTCCATGGGTAGTGTTTCAATAAAGAGCCTTGATTATTTTCCTCTCAGCAGAAACGATGCATACTCCAGGGGTTCTCATTAGACAATGTGGTGCTATATTGGCCCTCCTGTAGCTCAGTTGGTAGAGCATGGCGCTTGCAACGCAAAGGTTGTGGGTTCGTTTCCCACGGGGGGCCAGTATGAAAAATGTATGCACTCACTAATTGGAAGTCGCTCTGGATAAGAGTGTCTGCTAAATGACTAAAGTGTAAATGTAATACTTTGATCAAGCAGCTTGATTAATATTTCCATTTTGGGAACAGACAGTATCATACTTCAGACATCAACAGTGCTGAGCGATTAGTGCTTTTTGAGGTCGGTTCGGTTCGGTTCATTATAAAAAAATTATCACGGTTTTCGATTTCGGTTTCGATTATTTTTTTAAACATTAAATGCACTATGCATTATGTGGGTTGAATGCTGTAACAAGACAGAATAAAACAATTAATAAAAGTCCCATGATGGTAGTGACTGCCCATTACTGCTTATCACGTATTAACCATAATGTATTCACATTATTTTAATAAAATATTTCAGTTGTTGTGTATAATACTTTTTTTTTAAATAACTTTATTATTTAATTCCAAGTCATCATCTCATATCTATAGAGCTGCTGCTTATGCTGTCTGACAAAATCACAATTTTGTAGTTCTTCAAAGTAAATAAGGCATACTTTTATGACTGCTGAATACCAACTATCAATCACTTAGAACGTGTATTTTCAGGTAGAGATAAACCCTCGTGAAGCAACAGCTGCTCTCTATATCACCTCATGATCGCCCATTCTTCTGTCTCTTCCATAGCAGGCGTAAAAGAAACACAGACCGGACAAGTACATGCGCAGTAGATTATGGTCACTGTAGTTAATTCTCACCTTTTATGCACTAAACTATAGAATATTGGCCTGTTGGAAACTACAACTTCCTACTACATCGCACATTACAGGCTGGATCTGATTTATCTCTAGAGAAACTGTGCAATGTGCGCATTGAGCTCACAGAAAAAAACGGGACAAAAATGGGATTTCAAATAATTGAACCAAAGTTGGTCAATTAGTTGTTTAAAAACGGAAAAATAACCGCTCACCACAAGACATCAAACAAGGGAGAAAACAAAGACCATATGGTGGGGCATTGTTGGCCCAAGCACCTTGAAATGCATTTGTTGTAAGAAATGTGCTATATAAATCAAGTTTGATTGATTGATTGATCATGTAGCAGATATTAGGTTCAGGAGTTGGGGGAATGTTTGGTTCATTTATTTGTTTTTGGAGGACAGTCAAAATGATAAAATAATAATGGCATAGATAACATTGCTCCATAATATTTGTGTTACTATAATCTAAAAATACAGATTTTACAGTATTGCTGTCAGTTGTTCTTAAGATTGTATGGATGGACCATGTAGGACAGACAGCCGATAGAGAAATTCTCTCAGCCATTTAATAACCCCTTTTTACTTGTCATACACTACCATGCTCAAGCAGCAATTCCAAGGAGGAATGTGCATTATTCTACACCTTTTGCAAGTTGTAAACATAATCAGAATCGATTATTTTTCATCAGCAACTTCATTGAAACGTGACATCCTGAGCGCAAACAATGAAATCCCCCTGTCAATCAAATATCAACCATTTTTATCAACCAATCACAAATGTGTGTATGTGCGTGCGCGCTACTTTCAGCATTATCATTCTAATCATTCTAATCATCATCATCACCATTATCATCATCATCACCATTATCATCATCATCAGTAGGTACATACCTGTACCAATTCAACCCACGTGAGTAATGTCTGTCGAAAAAGTGGGGTTCAGAGCCAAGTGCTCGAATGTCGGGGTGTAGTCTTAGGAATTCCAAAAGAGCTCTTGTTCCGCCCTTTTTCACCCCTATGATGATTGCTTGGGGTAGTCTCCTTGTTGCCGTCCAGTCCTTACCAATATTGGCTGATTGCGCACCAACTGCACCTATCGCACCTGCGCTGCCGACGAGGGATGCTGAGCGCACACCGACATCGGTAGCCCTCTTCTCAAATGAGGCATTCTTTCTTTGGAACAGCTCAGTCAAAGTTAAAAGTTGAGAGGTTTGCTTCAAGTGTTTCGCAGTATCGACTAGAATAGAATCACAGCAGCCGGAGAGAATGAAGTACAGCGACGCGCAAACCACAGCAAGGGAGAACATGAATAGAAGTTTATGCAGGAATCGCGGAACGTCTTGTTGAAGGTGATGAGAACCAGCCATACCTTCTTCCGCAAACAAATTGAGGCCATTCTATGAACAACACATCCCTTCTTACGGTACATCTGTTATTCATGTAAGTAAAAGCACAGGATCATGATCCCATGCCCAAAAACATGGTGCGCCGGCTGCTCCAAGCGCGGGCCAAATACGCTTGTCATCCCATACTGACAGGTTGTTGATCTCTAAACTGTTCATCGCAAGAAATTGTTCCTTCTCTTTTTAAAACCAATATTTTGTTGGATATAACCGACGGTGGAATGTTTCCACACACAGTTAGTATAGTACGTTCTTGCTTCTCTGACACGGCTATATTAACCATCATCTGGAGATGCTGCGCGCATCTGTCAGTGCCGTGCTACCTTGATTGGAGGGATGGTAGAGAAGGCGGGTTTCACTGCTCAAACTTAAACTGCTGAGCCATGATCCTGTAACATCAGCTTTAGGATCACTTTCTTTCTCAATGTTTGCATTAGACAGGCAATTTGCTTTCTTCCTCAGACTATGGTATTATGTTGGTCAAGAGGGAAATAACACCACAAGGCAACTCAATTCAGCTCTGACATCATTTTCAGGTGACAATTACCTAAAACAATATTGATTTATGTGTGAATAAAGTGGGATACTTTTTAAAGAGATTGTGTTTTGTGATTTATTGCAATTCATATAACAGTTTTTGAGACCTATATGGGAACAGCTGACCATGCAGATTTTTTGGGGGGTGCCTTGCATGACTTAACCCACATTATTGTTTTGCAATAATTGAATATTCTTTGCATCCACAGACAGAAAGCCCCGTACATGGGCATCATGACGTAATAGGAAGTGTTGGTAATACGACCAGGATAATCTCCAGACAGAGGTATTAAGTAATACAGGGAGGGGGTTTGTGTCTGATTCTGCTTGTTTTCACAGCATCATAGTGAAAATATTTTTAATGGAAGGAAAGCCCAAAAATGACTGCATTATGGGTCATATGGGTCACTTTCGATACTGTGAAATCTCCTCAGAACAGGAAACTGTTTATTGTAAGCTTACATGGTTTACCAGGAAATGGTCACTGTACTATCTGATATTGGAGCCAACTCCACTTATGTCCCTTAATATAATATGATCTGTGTACTCTGGTGGAACCTTTAAAGAGCAATCCGTGGTATTATAATAAAATAATGCAATTTCTGATTCAAACTCAGATGTAGTTTACCAGAAATCCAATGCACATCCTTATAAGTGAAAAGCTACAACAAACAATAGGCTCAAGAGGCTGAAGAGAAGCCTTCACGTGGAAAGAAACCTTCACAAGTCTTCACGTGGAGAGAAGCCTTCACAAGCCTTCACGTGGAGAGAAGCTTTACATAAATCAAGGCACCAGGAGATTCATGTTGGATCAAATAATATGCTGTGGAAATATCAGTGAAAATAACTCACTGGGCACAGACGTCAGTTCAACGTCTAGTTTTGATTTACATTTGGTAAAGTTGTCAACTAACGTGAATTCAACATGAAACCCCAAAAAATTGCACCATTTCATTTGGATTTAGGTTCAAAGTTGGGTGAAATAAAGACTAAATTCCCTTATGTTGATTACTTTTTTCCAATCCAATCAGTTTTCCACGTTGATACAATGACATCACTTTTTTATTATTAATTTTTTAGAGACACCTGTCTATATTGTCTATATTGTCTATACTGTCTATATTGTATAGCTGCTGTTCCTGGTCGGGAGAGGTTGTGTTTTCTCTAGCAGGAGGTAAGCTTGGCTTCTTATATGGTGTTGAGTAAAGCTTAAACCATGTATTTAGATTGTAGGTAGGTATTGTAGTTAGGTATTGTAGGTAGTTTACTTAGGTAGTTATTGTAGGTAATTATTGTAGGTAAAGTATTGTTTTCGCGAAGCACGAGGCTAGCTAACCCACTACCTGGACCAACAAAGCTAGCTAGCTAGCGGGTAGCTACTGGTAACTTTTAGCAACTGTGGATAGCTGTTTCCAATGTTATTTCACGCTTAAGAGTACCTGTAATTGGGCCAGCTAGCTACCTACCATTCAGCTGTTTTTCTAACCTCATTATCCGAGGCATTAACGTTAGGTGGTTGGTAGCTGCTGTACTTAATTACAGCTACTGATTGCAGTCCGCCACCCAGACAGCTGGCGTCGGGTAAGTTTGGCTTTATACACAGCTTGGGCTTTGTCGAGTAAGGCTTAAACTATGTATTTAGATTGTAGTTAGGTATTATAGGTAGGCATCGTGGGCTGTATATTATTAGGTATTATAGGTAGGCATTGTGGGCTGTTGTGGGTAGTTATTGTAGGTTAGCATTGTATTCGGCGGTGCCGGGTGTAGCACGAAGCTAGCTAGCTAGCTAACTCACCTCCTGGACTAGCTGGCGAGTAGCTATTAGCAACGGTAGCAACTAAATACAATATCCTTTTAGCCAGCTACATTTGTTCGCAGCGCCGCCGTTATTCAAACAAAGTCAACACAGCAGCCATTGCTAGCTAGCCAACACGACCAGCTAACTGTACTGTAGCAGCTAAATACAATATATTTGTGCTAGCTAGCCAACATTTAATTATTGCTGCGTTATGAAAGGAACTAGACACGGACACGAATTATCTGTTTAGTGTGTTAACACACTATTGGTAGTTTGTTTTAACCAAGTATTGGTGCTAAACTGTGTGTTATTGGATGCTAGCATGCTAGTTAGCTATAGCGTCATAGTTAGCTAGCTGAATAAAGTAAGTTGAGTCTATTCCTTGAAACATTGAACCGCTGTAGTTCACAACAATTCTAATTTCTAAAGTGGAAGTTGGGAGAGTTTTATTCGGGTGGTTCAGTGAAACAATTATAGTTTCTGAGGTGAAGTTGGGAGAGCTATATTTGGGAGTTTTGGTTTTTACTCTCTCCTTTCCCAGATGTTTAGTTCATTTCATTCCGATCTCCTCTGCATTATTGTAGCCATTTTCTACAGCCTGTCAACTATGCCTATCCCTGTTCTCTCCTCTCCGCACAGGCTACACAAACGCCTCACACCGCGCGTGGCTGCTGCCTCTCTAACCTGGTGGTCCCTGCACGCACCCCACACCTGGAGTTCCAGGTCTCAGGCAGCCTCTGGAACTGCCGTTCTGCTGCCAACAAGGCTGACTTCATCCCAGCCTATGCTACCCTCCAGTCCCTCGACTTCCTGGCGCTGACGGAAACATGGATTACCACTGAAACACTGCTACTCCTACTGCTCTCTCCTCGTCTGACCATGTGTTCTCGCATACCCCGAGAGCATCTGGTCAGAGGGGTGGTGCACAGGAATCCTCATCTCTCCCAAGTGGACATTCTCAATTTTTTCCCCTAACCCATCTGTCTATCTCCTCATTTGAATTCCATGCTGTCACAGTCACTAGCCCATTTAAGCTTAATATCCTTGTCATCTATCGCCCTCCAGGTTCCCTTGGAGAGTTCATCAATGAGCTTGACGCCTTGATAAGTTCCTTTCCTGAGGATGGCTCACCCCTCACAGTTTTGGGGGATTTCAACCTCCCTACGTCTACATTTGACTCATTTCTCTCTGCCTCCTTCTTTCCACTCCTCTCCTCTTTTGACCTCACCCTCTCACCGTCCCCCTACTCACAAGGCAGGCAATACGCTTTGACCTCATCTTTACTAGATGCTGCTCTTCTACTAATCTCACTGCAACTCCCCTCCATGTCTCCGACCACTACTTTGTATCCTTTTCTCTCTCGCTCTCCTCCAACACTACTCACTCTGCCCCTACACAGATGGTAATGCGCCGCCGCAACCTTCGCTCTCTCTCTCCCACTACTCTCTCCTCTTCCATCCTATCATCTCTTCCCTCTGCTCAATCCTTCTCCCTCCAATCTCCTGATTCTGCCTCCTCAACCCTCCTCTCCTCCCCTTTCTGCATCCTTTGACTCTCTGTGTCCCCTATCCTCC
The DNA here is from genome assembly GCF_020615455.1 of Coregonus clupeaformis. Taxonomy (NCBI): domain Eukaryota; kingdom Metazoa; phylum Chordata; class Actinopteri; order Salmoniformes; family Salmonidae; genus Coregonus; species Coregonus clupeaformis. The sequence goes on from NW_025534143.1 coordinate 258,452, forward strand.
CGGCCGGCTCGGTCCTCCCTCCAGATCCGTGGCTTGATGACTCATTGCGAGCTCACAGAACAGAGCTCCGGGCAGCGGAGCGAAATGGAAGAAAACTAAACTCCCTGCCGACCTGGCATCTTTTCACTCCCTCCTCTCTACATTTTCTTCATCTGTTTCTGCTGCTAAGGCCACTTTCTACCACTCTAAATTCCAAGCATCTGCCTCTAACCCTAGGAAGCTCTTTGCCACATTCTCCTCCCTGCTGAATCCCCCCCTCCTCTCTCTCTGTGGATGACTTCGTCAACCACTTTGAAAAGAAGGTTGACGACATCCGATCCTCGTTTCTTAAGTCTAATGACACTGCTGGTCCTGCTCACACTGCCCTACCCTATGCTTTGACTTCTTTCTCCCCTCTCTCTCCAGATAAAATCTTGCGACTTGTGACTGCAGGCCGCCCAACAACCTGCCCGCTTGACCCCATCCCCTCCTCTCTTCTCCAGACCATCTCCGGTGACCTTCTCCCCTACCTCACCTCGCTGATCAACTCATCCTTGACCGCTGGCTATGTCCCTTCCGTCTTCAAGAGAGCGAGAGTTGCACCCCTTCTCAAAAACCAACACTCGATCCCACTGATGTCAACAACTACAGACCACTATCCCTTCTTTCTTTTCTTTCCAAAACTATTGAGCGTGTCGTCTTTAGCCAACTCTCTTGCTATCTCTCTCAGAATGACCTTCTTGATCCAAACCAGTCAGGTTTCAGGACTGGTCATTCAACTGAGACTGCTCTTCTCTGTGTCACGGAGGCTCTCCGCACTGCTAAAGCTAACTCTCTCTCCTCTGCTCTTGTCCTTCTAGACCTGTCTGCTGCCTTTGATACTGTGAACCATCAGATCCTCCTCTCCACCCTCTCCGAGCTGGGCATCTCCGGCGCGGCTCACTCCTGGATCGCGCCCTACCTGACCGGTCGCTCCACTCAAGTGGCGTGGCGAGAAGCTGTCTCCGCACCACGTGCTCTCACCACTGGTGTCCCCCAGGGCTCAGTTATAGGCCCTCTCCTATTCTCCCTATACACCAAGTCACTTGGCTCTGTCATATCCTCACATGGCCTCTCCTATCATTGCTACGCTGACAATACACAACTAATCTTCTCCTTTCCCCCTTCTGATAACCAGGTGGCGAATCGCATCTCTGCATGTCTGGCAGACATATCGGAGTATGGATGACGGATCACCACCTCAAGCTGAACCTTGGCAAGACGGAGCTGCTCTTCCTCCCGGGGAAGGACTGCCCGTTCCATGATCTCGCCATCACGGTTGACAACTCCATTGTGTCCTCCTCCCAGAGTGCGAAGAGCCTTGGCGTGACCCTGGACAACACCCTGTCCTTCTCCGCTAACATCAAGGCGGTGACCCGATCCTGCAGGTTCATGCTCTACAACATTCGGAGAGTACGACCCTGCCTTACACAGGAAGCGGCACAGGTCCTAATCCAGGCACTTGTCATCTCCCGTCTGGATTACTGCAACTCGCTGTTAGCTGGGCTCCCCGCCTGTGCCATTAAACCCCTACAACTCATCCAGAATGCCGCAGCCCGTCTGGTGTTCAACCTTCCCAAGTTCTCTCATGTCACCCCGCTCCTCCGCACACTCCACTGGCTTCCAGTTGAAGCTCGCATCTGTTACAAGACCATGGTGCTTGCCTATGGAGCTGTGAGGGGATCGGCACCTCTCTGTACCTTCAGGCTCTGATCAGTCCCTACATCCAAACGAGGGCATTGCGTTCATCCACCTCTGGCCTGCTGGCTCCCTTCCTCTGCGGAAGCATAGTTCCCGCTCAGCCCAGTCAAAACTGTTCGCTGCTCTGGCACCCCAATGGTGGAACAAGCTCCCCTCACGACGCCAGGACAGCGGAGTCACTCACCACCTTCCGGAGACATTTGAAACCCCACCTCTTTAAGGAATACCTGGGATAGGATAAAGTAATCCTTCTACCCCCACAAAAAAAAAAAAAAAAAAAAGATATTGTAAAGTGGTTATCCCACTGGCTATAGGGTGAATGCACCTATTTGTAAGTCGCTCTGGATAAGAGCGTCTGCTAAATGACGTAAATGTAAATGTAAAATGTATATAAGGTCCAGTTGACAGTACATGTCAGAGCAAAAACCAAACCATGAGGTCGAAGGAATTGTCCGTAGAGCTCAGAGACAGGATTGTGTTGAGGCACAGATCTGGGGAAAGGTACCAAAACATTTCTGCAGCATTGAAGGTCCCCAAGAACACAGTGGCCTCCATCATTCTTAAATGGAAGAAGTTTGGAACCACCAAGACTCTTCCTAGAGCTGGCCGCCCGGCCAAACTGAGCAATCGGGGAAGAAGGGCCTTGATCAGGGAGGTGACCAAGAACCTGATGGTCACTCTGACAGAGCTCTAGAGTTCCTCTGTGGAGATGGGAGAACATTCCAGAAGGACAACCATCTCTGCAGCACTCCACCAATCAGGCCTTTATGGCAGAGTGGCCAGACGGAAGCCACTCCTCAGTAAAAGGCACATGACAGCCCGCTTGGAGTTTGCCAAAAGGCACCTAAAGACTCTCAGACCATGAGAAACAAGATTCTCTAGTCTGATGAAACCAAGATTGAACTCTTTGGCCTGAATGCCAAGCGTCACGTCTGGAGGAAACCTGGCACCATCCCTTAGGTGAAGCATGGTGGTGGCAGCATCATGCTGTGGAGATATTTTTTCAGCGGCAGGGACTGGGAGACTAGTCAGGATCGAGGGAAAGATGAACGGAGCAAAGTACAGACAGATCCTTGATGAAAACCTGCTCCAGAGCACTCGGGACCTCAGACTGAGTCGAAGGTTCACCTTTCAACAGGACAACGACCCTAAGCACACAGCCAAGACAACGCAGGAGTGGCTTCAGGAAAGGTCTCTGAATGTCCTTGAGTGGCCCAGCCAGAGCCTGAACTTGAACCGGATCGAACATCTCTGGAGAGACCTGAAAATAGCTGTGCAGCAACGCTCCCCATCCAACCTGACAGAGCTTGAGAGGATCTGCAGAGAAGAATGGGAGAAACTCCCCAAATACAGGTGTGCCAAGCTTGTAGCGTCATACCCAAGAAGACTCGAGGCTGTAATCGCTGCCAAAGTACTGAGTAAAGGGTCTGAATACTTATGTAAATGTAATATTTCAGTTTGATTATTTTTTATAAATTAGCAAAAATGTCTAAAACCTGTTTTTGCTTTGTCATTATGGGATATTGTGTGTAGATTGATGAGGGGGGAAAAACTATTTAATCAATTTTAGAATAAGGCTGTAACCTAACGAAATGAGGAAAAAGTCATGGGGTCTGAATACATTCCAAAGGCACTGTATACTCTATCACTATGATACTTATATGCCATTTAGCAGACACTTTTATCCAAAGCGACTAACGCCTCGATCACACCGACAGCGTCATTGTGCAAAATGATCCGCAGCATCATCTGGATATGTGTGCAACAAAAGTTCAACATTCACCTTCTGCTACCATTTCTGTCAAGCTGTCTACGCAAACAGTTTGATGCATACGTTGGATAAATCCAATGTATTCACCACACAGAACGCACTGCAACTGCCTCTGCAACGCAATGCTGCAAGGTAAATGCAACGTTCTATTGGAAATGAATGTACTTCTGGTGTACCAAAATGCAATAACGCTGTCGGTGTGATCGAGTCATGTGGGATACCTGCTGCATGCAGTGCAGGGTGACCTGGTTTCTGCATCACATCTGGGATCATTGTTTAATAAGACCCGGTGCATTGTAAATACGTAGGGATTAGAGATCACTTTAGAAAGCAGAGACATGTCTACCCGTCTGTTATCTCAGATAAATCCCTGTTTGTTCTGGAAAATGACCACGTTGGATTATAGGGTGGAGAAATTATGGGTGAAGATGTGAGGATGCTGCTGATACCCTCTCCTGAATTCACGTTCCTACGGCTTGCATTCCACAGCCTCACATGCCCAAAACATCTCTGATCGTGTGTGTGTGCGTGAGTGCGTGTGTGTTACCACAGTATACCATATGAGCTTTGAATCATTGCTCCTCCCCCACCTTTTCTTATCAATACCAGCACATGGTAAGTTTTGTCAGCAAACAGTAATATGTTATACTGTACCACTGCAATACTATTGTGACACTCAAATCATGTTAGATGGATGATAGAGATATTTGTCCACTGTAAGTTTGCTGCTGAGTGATAGGTGTCATCTGTTGAATTGTTAATCTAGCTACTTGCTATTAGCCACCGTTAGCGGTTTTTTCACCATTGTCCGTGGCCTGCACTACCTACCAGCCAGCTCTAGCCTGGACTATTATCGGCCAGTCTGCACAGCACGTTATCGACCCAGAACATATAGGATTTTCTGCCGGAATCACTGAATCACTGGACCTTTAACACCGGATCATCGCAACTAGCTAGCTGCAACCAAATGGTATTGCTGTTCCAGTTAGGTATTATTATACAATTTCACTGCAGAGCCCCTCTCAAACTGCCTCAAATAGCTCCTTTGTTCCACCCCCGATACACGCGGAGACTGGCTCAATCGGTGCCTCCAGTGATGCTATCTCTTTCATTGTTACCCAATGCTTAGGTTTACCTCAGTACTCATATCCTTGTCTGTACATAATGCCCTGAATCTATTCTACAACGCCCGGAAATCTGCCCCTTTTATTCTCTGTACCCAACGCACTAGAAGACCAGTTCTTAAAGCCTTTAGCCGTATCCTTATTCTAGTCGTCCTCTGTTCCTCTGGTGATGTAGAGGTTAACCCAGGCCCTGCAGCCCCCAGTATCACTCCTACTCCCCAGGCGCTATCATTTGTTGACTGCTGTAACCGTAAAAGCCTTGGCTTTTTGCATGTTAACATCAGAAGCCTCCTCCCTAAGTTTGAGTTATTCACTGCGTTAGCACACTCCGCCAACCCTGATATTCTAGCAGTGTCTGAATCCTGGCTTAGGAAGGCCACCAAAAATTCTGAAATGTCCATCCCCAACTACAACATTTTCCGTCTAGATAGAACTGCCAAAGGGGGTGGAGTTGCAATCTACTGTAGAGATAGCCTGCAGAGCTCTATCATACTATCCAGGTCTGTGCCCAAACAGTTTGCTCCTACTTCTAAAAATCCACCTTTCCAGAAATAAGTCTCTCACTGTTGCCGCTTGCTACAGACCCCCCTCAGCTCCCAGCTGTGCCCTGGACACCATATGTGAATTGATTGCCCCCCATCTATCCTCAGAGTTCGTACTGCTTGGTGACCTAAACTGGGATATGCTTAACACCCCGGCCATCCTACAATCCAAACTAGATGCCCTCAATCTCACACAATTTATCAAGGAACCTACCAGGTACAACCCTCAATCCGTTAACATGGGCACCCTCATAGATATCATCCTGACTAACTTACCCTCTATATACACCTCCGTTGTCTTCAACCAGGATCTCAGCGATCACTGCCTTATTGCCTGCATCCGTAACGGGTCCACGGTCAAACGACCACCCCTCATCACTGTCAAACGATCCCTAAAACACTTTAGCGAGCAGGCCATCCTAATTGACCTGGCCCAGGTATCCTGGATGGATATCAATCTTATTCCGTCAGTAGAGGATGCCTGGTTGTTCTTTAAAAGTGCTTTCCTCTAAATCTTAAATAAGCATGCCCCATTCAAAAAATTCAGAACTAAGAACAGATATAGCCCCTGGTTCTCCTCAGACTTGACTGCCCTTGACCAGCACAAAAACATCCTGTGGCGTACTGCATTAGCATCGAATAGCCCCCGCGATATGCAACTTTTCAGGGAAGTTAGGAACCAATATACACAAGCAGTTAGGAAAGCAAAGGCTAGCTTTTTCAAACAGAAATTTGCATCCTGTAGCACTAACTCCAAAAAGTTTTGGGACACTGTAAAGTCCATGGAGAATAAGAGCACCTCCTCCCAGCTGCCCACTGCACTGAGGTTAGGAAACACTATCACCACCGATAAATATACAATAATCAAGAATTTCAACAAGCATTTTGCTACGGCTGGCCATGCTTTCCACCTGGCTACCACTACCTCGGCCACCAGCTCTGCACCCTCCGCTGCAACTTGCCTTCTCAAATGACTGCCTCACTTGGTTCACCAACTACTTCTCAGATAGAGTTCAATGTGTCAAATCGGAGGGCCTGTTGTCTGGACCTATGGCAGTCTCTATGGGGGTGCCACAGGGTTCAATTCTCGGGCTGACTCTTTCCTCTGTGTATATCAATGATGTCGCTCTTGCTGCTGGTGACTCTCAGATCCACCTCTATGCAGACGACACCATTTTGTATAAATCTGGCCCTTCATTGGACACTGTGTTAACAAACCTCCAAACAAGCTTCAATGCCATACAACACTCCTTCTGTAGCCTCCAACTGCTCTTAAAGACTAGCAAAACTAAATGCATGCTCTTAAATCGAACGCTGCTGACACCCGCCCACCCGACTAGAATCACTACTCTCGGCGGGTCTGACCTAGAGTATGTGGGCAACTACAAATACCTAGGTGTCTGGTAAGACTGTAAACTATCCTTCCAGACTCACATTAAGCATCTCCAATCCAAAGTTAAATCTAGAATCGGCTTCCTATTTCGCAGCAAAGACTCCTTCACTCAGCTGCCAAACATGCCCTCCGTAAAACTGACTATCCTACCGATCCTTGACTTCGGCGATGTCATTTACAAAATAGCCTCCAACACTCTACTCAGCAAATTGGATATAGTCTATCACAGTGCCATCCGTTTTGTCACCAAAGCCCCATATACTACCCACCACTGTGACCTGTACGCTCTTGTTGGCTGGTCCTCACTACATATTCGTCGCCAAACCCACTGGCTCCAGGTCATCTATCAATCACTGCTAGGCAAATCCCCGCCTTATCTTAGCACATTGGTCACCATAGCAACACCCACCTGTAGTCTGCGCTCCAGCAGGTATATCTCACTGGTCATCCCCAAAGCCAACACCTCCTTTGGCCGCCATTCCTTCCAGTTCTCTGCTGCCAATGACTGGAACGAACTGCAAAAATCTCTGAAGCTGGAGACTCTTACTGTATCTCCCTCACTAACTTTAAGCATCAGTTGTCAGAGCACCTTACCGATCACTGCACCTGTACACAGCCCATCTGAAATTAGCCCACCCAACTACCTCATCCCCATATTGTTATTTATTTTTCTAATTTGCACCCCAGTATCTCTATTTGCACATCATCTCTTGCACATCTATCATTCCAGTGTTAATACTAAATTGTAATTATTTTGCACTATGGCCTATTTATTGCCTTACCTCCATAACTTGCTACATTTGCACACACTGTATATATATATTCTGTTGTATTTTTGACTTTATGTTTTGTTTACCCCATATGTAACTCTGTGTTGTTGTTTTGAATCGCACTGCTTTGCTTTATCTTGGCCAGGTCGCAGTTGTAAATGAGAACTTGTGTCACGATCGTCTTGAGAAGAAGTGGACCAATGCGCAGCGTGAT